>NC_133880.1:0-6744 GCF_044706935.1 Curcuma longa | reverse complement strand
AAAGATAGAATTTAAGAATGAATGAACAAACTGTAGCGTCCGTCAAGGCTCTGGTAAGGGCGGGCGTTACATCCCAGGCACGGCCGTGTGAGCGGGGCGTGCTGACTTCGTGACCTGCATATAAATAGGTCCTCTTTATGACCTAAGAAGGGGGGGGGAGACCTTGGAGAGCCACCGGAGCTGTTCTAGAGCCACCGACGCCTGTTTCGGAGCGAGATTCGACGATCCATCCACCGATCCGACTGCTCCAGTCCATCCTCATCCCATCTACGCAGAGTTTTCAGTCCTAGGAAGAAGATAAGTCTTATTTCCTGCATTTCCTTGTTGTATCTTTGGATTGAGATGTATTCTATCCTTCCTATGGCTTGTAAACTCCACGCTATGGAGTAGATTACCTAGATTCTAGGATGTAGGATGAATCAGATGTAATTGATGATTGTATTTGGATTTGATTAATCTACCGTTTTCTATGATATAACTGTCTATTGCTTTGTGGATTTATGCTTGTGATGAATGATGAATTGTGTGTGTGAATCCATGAGGGTAGGAATTGATTATGTATTGAGGAATCATTAGGCCGTACACCGGGGCGCTTCGTGACAGGGAGAATGCCTTGAACCGGGCGAGTTTCCGAGGGGTTTCTTAATGCATAGTTAGTTCTTATGAGGGATAGTTAGCGGTCATCCGTTGTTGGGGAGAGGTCCGTAAAAAGATATCCTGTGACAGGGGATAGGGTTCTTTTAGTACTCCGGGGCGCCTGAGTGACACGGGAATGCCTTGAACCGGGCTTCTAGAACCATCTCAAACCGACAACGAGTGATGTAAGAACACCAATGCCTTATTCCGAGGATACCTGACGAGGTCGAATTGGATAAATTGGTTAACATCCCTACAATTGAACAATTATTGAGGAAAGGTAGAGGATCCAAGTCAATCAATCCATACTCTGAGGAGTCCGAAGTCCTAGGATCGTTTCACAACCAAGTGTCACAGTCGATTCCTTTCTTCGAATTCTAGGATAAAGTACTTTAGAACACTCCCATCTCCCCCACACAACTCATGCTCAATATTCTCTCCATCTTTTTGTGCTAAATCTAGTAAGTAGTTCCACGGTCCCTGTGGATTCGATCTTTTTATTACTTGACGATATTCCGTATACTTGCGGAACGCTATCACCAACTGGTCGATCACTGAAGGCTGATCGACCAGCTGGTTGATCAGGCCTATCTGATTGACCAGTGGTTGATCAGGCCTATCTTATTGACCAGTGGTCGATCAGGGCAAGCTGATCGACCACCTGGTCGATCAGCAGGGCGATTAGCAGGGGCTTTCGGCTAAAATCTTAAACCAGATTTGCCCCTTTTTCGATACCTTTTTCCCGATCAAAGTACACTCAACACTATATGCCCAACTAGGATATCCATCTCCCAGCCAAGCCCGAATACGTCTTATGTTACCAGGGTAATTTCTCCTTGATACTTACCCGGCCAGTGAGATCTTCTCCTGGTTTCACCTTTCCTAGTTAAATTTATCTTCTTCCGGAGCAAGAGTTTGCTAGTGGAACCTATTCCCGGGCAGCCTCTTCTCTCCCGATTAAATCTTCCGGGGTAAGTTTTCTCTCGGTCAAAATAGTGTTCTCCCGGGAACCTCACCAATCAACCCTGGAGCTAAAGAGTCTATTTAGAAACCATGTATCCCGGGCAAGTTGTCAATTTCCCGGGTGACCTTCAATTTAACTTTTCTAACTCAATTCGACCAGGTAAAGCAAAACTTAAATCATGATTATTTAATCTAATTAATCTTTGTCAAACATCAAAACAGACTCAGGTCTGACTCTAGTCAGACTCAGGTCTGACCAGGGTTAGACTGCATCAATAATAAGATCTGCTCGTGAGGCTGGGACCAAGTCATGAGGTCGGCATATGATACCGGGACCAAGTCATGAGGTCGGCATTTGCTAAGATTATGGTAAGAGCTCGGTGTACATCGACTGAGGCTAAGATGATCTCGGCATATGTGCTAGGGAATGTGCTGACCTCAAAATGAGGTTGTTGAATTACCTATTTTCCGTATCTCTCTTCTCACCCATTGTCCACGTCATCACTAAATATTCTCGCCGGATCATAAGCTTCCCGACCTAGTCTAGTCGAAGGAGGCGTAGTCTGACTGACTAGACTTGAATATGTCCAAATCATGGACTATATTTAGTGGATTTGTGCGGGAATAAATCGAGACTCGAGTCCAGCTAAAGAGAGCAAACTGAGACTAGAGGATGGTCTCGACCCATGCTTAAGGCAGCAATCCGAGATTGGAGGATGAGTTCGGGAGTTCGTTCAGGACTTAGAAAGCAATCTTCATTAATTGACCGACCCCTAGTCTTACTATTTTTCTTTATACCTTGTTATACTTGATGATACTTGATGTTCATGTGTTCTCGACTGACTGGACTTGAGTCAAACCCAATATACTAAACTTATTCATTAATCTCGTTTTGTCTTAGATGCACTTGTTCGATTAATTTATCGACTTATCCGACCCCTCAGTTTTATTTTCAACGGTGAGGATTTGATGGTCGTTCGAATTTAAGCTACGATTTCGTCTTCTTCTTCTTTCGCACTTCCCCGCTCAAACCCTAGCTTACACTGCTCATTTGATCCGTGTGTTCCCCGTCCTTCTCCTCTGGCGATCTCACTTCTTTTAGTAAGTCTCGATCATTCCAGCTCGCGTTCTCTTTGTTTTCCAGTTTCTTCTTCACCTCTTTCGCTCGGTCTATTATCTATTGCCTTCACCTCGTTGTCTTCATACCTCGCCTGTGCGTTTTCTCCGCTTCCATTCTTTGACTCTATCCTTTGATTCAGTGGACTGACGATGTTGAGTTCTTAACCCTAGCGTGCATCCATGGACCTCCCTTGGTATGAGACTCAAGAGTCGGCCTTAACTCTAGGAGATGAGGTGATGCTTAGGGCGCAGTTCAGGATGCCCTCTTATCATGAGATTGAACTTCCCTCTCCTGATCAGAGACCCCACGAACCCCCTCTTGGTTATGTTACCTTCTTCCAAGGGCAGTTAGAAGGGGAGCTACGATTTCTTTTATCGTCCTTCCTTCAAAACCTTGCTACCTATTTTCAAATTTCCTTGTCTTAGTTAGCTCCTAACTGTTATCGCTTGATCTGTAGTGTTTCTATAGTTTTCTAGATTTATCAAATTCCTCTTGACGCTCAGCTTTTTCATTATTTCTTTTATCCTAAACGAGGAGAGTTAGGAGTTATCTACCTGGCAGCGTTCTTGAGGCCGGGACCAAGTCATGAGGTCAGCATATGATACCGGAATCAAGTCATGAGGTCGGCATTTGCTAAGATTATGATAAGAGCTCGGTGTACATCGACTGAGGCTAGGAAGAGCTTGACATATGTGCTAAGGAATGTGCCGATCTCAAAATGAGGTCGGTGAATTACCTATTTTCTGTATCTCTCTTCTCACCCGTTGTCCATGTCATCACTAAACATTCTCGTCGGATCAACAAGTTTTAAAAAATAATATATTTTTTTTATTGTATATTCAAATAAAATTTTAGAGAGGAATATAAAAATTATAAAATGTAAGAACAACATGAACAATTTTAAAGGATACATATTTTATTTTGATCTCATAAATGGATGCATATTTTATTTTGATCTCATAAATGGTTACTAGTTTCTCATTGAAATTTTATTAAAAAACTAAACAGTTCGTATACAGTAGAGAATTTTGAAAAGCTTTTAGGAAAATTAAAATTTATTTTGACCGTTTGAGTCGACATTCTCTTCTCTGTCTAATAATAATTACTTTTTAAAAGATGAAAAACAAAAATTAGAAAAATTTCAATTTCGAGACGAGATTGAAGTTGAGTATATTTATGTTACAAGTATCAAGAGATTATTACAAAGATAAGGGGGCAAAAATAGACGCTAAAACGGATACACAAGTAACAATTTTGTGAAATTGGAGAAAGCAGGAATGTTAGAGGGACTTCAACTGATAAGGGATGTGAGCTACCAAGATGTAAGGAGTAGAGATGACAGGGACAAGTACAGAAATTGGAGACAAATTGAACACCTTGTGAGGTCATAAAATGGTGGAAGGAAAAAAAAACCTCAGAAGCTCAAAGGGGAAAGATACAAGTAATAGTCACACAAATTATCTAAAATTAACTTGGTTATTTAAATGATCAGATATATAGTTGATATTTTATAATATATATTAATATGTGACAAATAATTATTTCAAGAAGTGTGTAAGAGTCATAAGAGTACCAAAATGATATTACTTGTAATGTCTTGGGTCTAACACAAAATAAACTTGAGAAATAATTTTTATTATGCTTCAATATTCTCATGTGGGATGCTTCAATATTATCTCCTTTCGCATAGAGCATAGTCTTTTATACTATTGTGTAGATTATAGTTCACACATATCAAATGTCTAACTTAAATTCACACTTATTCTGTCAAATCTTTAATATGGCTTTAAGATAAATTAGTTGATTTTTCACTTATGGTCTAATTATATGATGTTTTTTCTCACTACACATAGGCCTACATTAGTATTTTAAACTTGAGCTCAATTATCACCTAGGTAATTAAGTTTAAAATTATCTCATCTTCATTCATGCAAAGTAACGGAGATGATTGTCTATGTGAAAAGGTTAATCTCAAGTTTGGTGACATAATTTTCATTTGTGTACCTAATATTAGATATATGTTTTGTAATATAAAGTACTAAATTTTATTTCGACAACAATATGAAATAACTAAACATATATAAAATTTAAAAAGAAAACTAATCTCCATTGTTTTACAATTGCATCAAAGTCTACACAATTTCAGAGATTTAACATGACTATTGAACACATATTTTGTATAGGCTTTGTAATGGAGTTTGTGATAATTTTGTAAAAAAAATATGTATTTTATGTTAACTTTCGTTTGTGTAACTATGTCTCTAACAAAGTTGTATTTGGTTTTTGAGTGATATTTGAGATCTTTAGTGAATGCAATTAGAGCCTGTTTATCACAATTCAACTACGTGTTTGTTGTTTGTTGAACCACAAGTGACTCAAAATCTTTTAAACCAACTATATTCTTGCACAATTATTGAAAATTCTATAAATTCAACTTTCATTGTTGCTAAGGATATACAAGTTTATTTCTTATGCCACCAAATTGATCCATTATTTAGTAAGAAAAAATAATTGGTGGAGAATTTTCTCTCGTCTATATTGAGCCATATCAATATAGCTTATACAATGTAGAGCATCCCCTTAATAGCACAATGAAGTCTACAATGCTATTAGAATACCTCTGTAAAATACCTCTTTCATTTTGACAATTTTCCATTGATTTTCTCTTGAATCATATTAATATTTATTTATCTTTCCAACATATATATATATATATATATAGAAATTTGATCACCTGCGCTCCGTTATCCTGCGCTCCCCGTGCGCGACGCAATCAACACCGTCCGTTTCTCCGATCGACGCACAGTGTTTCTCCTCGGACGTTTGCTCCTTCACCGCAGCTGTTCACCGGCGTCCGGCCATCTCCGGCCACCGGACCGGCACCGATGGATGCGCAACTCACCGGCGCCGGGTCCGGTGGTCGGATTCCGGCCAAATTCGGCCTGAATCCGGCCGAATTTCGGCCGGAATCGGCCAACAGCTACTGTTGGCCGATTCCGGCCGAAATCGGCCGGATTCCGACCGAATCACGGCCGGAGACCGGCCGCGGTCGACGCGCCCGGCGCCGGCGCGTCGACCGCGGCCGGTCTCCGGCCGTGATTCGGCCGGAATCCGGCCGATTTCCGCTGAAATCGGCCAACAGCCGTTCTGTCGCGTTTCTGGCCGGATTCCGGCCGGATTCCGGCCACAATCCGGCCGGAATCCGGCCCCGGCCGGAGCGCCAGCGAGATGGCTTTCCAACGCATCCGGTCCGGCGGCCGTCGGTGACCGGACGGCGGCGCGACGGCGGTGGAAACGCCGGTGGGTCGGAGCGGTGCGCAGGTGTCGCGTACGGTGGTTCGCGCAGGAGATCAGGACTCATATATATATATATATATTTATGGTTTAGGTTTTAGACCTTTTGCAACAAGAACATGGTTTGCAATCTTGCATGTGGAATTTTTGAGAATTTTCTTGTAGTACATCACTTGCGAAAGAGGTGACACCTTCATGGAACAATCCTTGATTTTTACACCAAGCATACAAGTTTCTATGCTCATATCCATCATCTCAAAATAGAGAACTACCAATTTTTAATGACTAATAAATACGCCTAGTTATTTCCCACCAATAGTATGCCATCCACGTAAAATGATAGAATCACAAATTATTTTTGGACCTTCTGATGTACAGCGGTTGTTATCAATCATGCTAAAATTATACAAAATAATAGTTTAATGAAATTTCAAATATCACTGTTTAAAAGATTGTTTAAGATCATAAATCAATCTTAGGTTTGGTTTCTTGACCTTTAACAAAGCAAACTTCTTCCAATTCATTTCAAGAAACAATTATTACATCTAAACTTGCAACTATAACTAGAATCAACTTGCAGAAGAAAAGTGTATTGAGGTGAGTTCTACAATAGAAAACAATCATCTTATGGTAATCAATACCAACTTGTTGTATATACCTCTTGGAATTGTATCATCTGATTGAACCATCAAATTTATTATTGATTTTGAGAACCCATTTTTTTCCCTATT
>NC_133879.1:8018685-8041713 GCF_044706935.1 Curcuma longa | reverse complement strand
AGAAGGTTCAGCGAAATTCGTCCTCTAAGACACGCTAAAAAGCCCCGCAATGCAACTTCTTCAGGCCGTATCTAAAGGCACGCCCGTGCCTTTTCACAGAAGAGCAACCTCTCTAGGGCGTGCCTAATAGGCACGCCCGTGTTTTTTTACAGAATAAAAACTTCTCCAGGCCGTGCCTAAGAGGCACGGCCGTGCCTCCTCTTAACACGGGCGTGCCTCACCTTTCGGAGTCCAAACGCAGCTGTGTCTCGACCAGACTGCTCTGCAGACTAAAACTAAAATAGTCATAACTCTTTCCTCCGTTTGAAATACGGGCTGTGCGACCTACCAAAATGAAGATAACTTCGAGATCTACAACTTTCATTCAGGAGGTTCAGACAGATTCGGCTTCTAAGACATAGTAAAAGGCCCCGCAATGCATCACTTGTAGAAAACCTGCAATTTTGGGGCCGTGCCTCTTCCATAGGGCCGGGTCCACTTTGGGGCGTGCCTAGGAGGCACGCCCGTGCCTCCCAACAGAGGGGTGCTTGCCCCAGGCCGTGCCTAAGAAACATGGCCGTGTCGCGGAGCTGTCAAGGGGGTATAAAAGCTGATTTTTGCAAGAAAAAGGTATTCTCTCCTAGGGATTCGCCCTAGCCGCCACCTACCTCCATTTCTTCATCACCATCTCCATTCATTGCCCCGGAGAAGAAGGCTAGGAGTTTTCCTTTCTTCAATCCGACCACCTTCCATCCACCAAGGAGCAAGAGGACCTTCTTCTCCGTCACGTCATCTCATCCATCCACATCCTCTCCGGATTGCTTCGAAGTTGGAGATTCCTTCCTTCGGCGCATCATTCGTGGAGTCCACTTCGCCTCGCATCCATCTTCGGCGAGAACCTTAGGGAGAATCATTAGCTTTACTTTTCTTCCATTTTTAAGCATAGATTAGATTTTTGGCATATCAAGTGTTTGTTAAAATTCCCCTTACAGTTTTGAATGTTGTTTGACTTTAGATTTCTCTTGCTTGTCTCTTTGTTCATGCACTTATTTACTTGTTGCACTCTTTACTTTATTAATGCAACTTGTTCTTGATACTTAGTGTTCTTTCCATCGCTTAGAGTTAGAACTTAAGACAACAACCTCCCATCCAATCCAAAAAGAGAAAAATCCAAATTTCCAATTACAATAACCACTAGAATTACCACACACCGTCTACAATCGTTGGGAGACGACTCGAGTTGTCCTATACTACTCTAGTTAGGGGATTCGGTATTAATTAAATTGACGTGCTCATTTAGACGACAATCTGGGCTACGCATCAGCAACCAAAGAGTTAATCTAATTGCACATCCTACTATTAACTAAGACTAATTCTTGAAGGGAGTCGCTTGGAAACCGTTTCGTTGATTTCCCTTGTACAAAAATTTTTCGTACAAAGGACGAAACTTTCCAAGAAGCCCCGCGGATCGCTGGCTTCTTGTGTTTGTTTTCAGGTTCCATACAAAGGTAAATATAACTAAAAGAATTGCAGCGGAAAGATAATTTTAGTTATACCTTTCACCTTAGAATTGTGTGGATGAAATTTGTACCCGAAGACCTCTTGATCTTCTGCTGTATTCCTCTCCTCTTCTCGAACGTTGTGTGGGCAACGATCCTTCGAGAATTTCTCCACCAGAATTCTCCTCTCCGATGGCTTAGCAAACTTTCCTTCCTTCTCTTTGTCTGGAGAAAAGAGAAGAGGAAGAAGGAGGTTGGCTGCCGAGAGAGTCTCGGCCACCAAAGGATTAGAGTCGTGTGTTCTCAACCCTTTGGCAAGCCCCTTCTTTTATAGCCTAGCCATCTCCCAAATATGGTATGATCTGTATCATAAACTTGGTATGATTTAGATCATAAACATGGTATGATTGGATTTAATCCGATCAGAGAATTTGGTATGATTTCGGAAGTTTCCTATTCGAACCCAGGTGTTTAATCGATCAAGGAATCGATTAAACATCGCTAATTTTTCTCATCAACGCTGGTAATCGATCAGGTGATCGATTACCAGGCTGGTAATCGATCAACTGATCGATTACCAGTCGATCTCCCACGGAGCTTGGTAATCGATCAGCTGATCGATTACCAAGGTGTGTAATCGATCAGCTGATCGATTACACCACTTAGCATGGGTTCGAATGCCTGGTTTCTTCACGAATTCTTCCAATGTGGATTTGAGGATTCCCAGAGGCTACAGCAGGGACCTAGAGGAGGAATTGGTTTTGGTCTCCTGATGAACTTAAGCTTCCCATGCTCTTCACCGAACACACAGCTTAAGTCTATCAATAATAACTCATTCCACTAGAGAGTTATTATTGCACTACCGCACCAATCCCATATTATAATATGGGCTCCTTCTTACTATAAGTACATTAGTCTCCCTGTGTTTAAGATATCGTATGTCCGTCAATTAAATGAGTTACTGACAACTCGAATTTAATCAACTTCTAATCCAAGAGTAGTACCACTCAACCTTATTATCATGCGGACAAGGTCCACCTGCAGGGTTTACATGATAATCCTTATGAGCTCCTCAAGGGGACATCATCAACCTAGATTATAGGACACAGTTTCCTTCTATAATTAACAACACACCATATACATAATACTACTTCCCAACTCATCGGGCCTTTTGATCTATCGATCTAAATCTCACCCTTTGATGAATTAAAGAAGTACATACTAAGCACATGTGTTTGTTATTATATCGGGATTAAGAGCATGTACATCTATAGTAACAGAGGTTTAGTTCGATTATATAATCAGCATAAATCGAACAATCCTCAGATGGTCCTGCTCAATACACACTAAGTGTACTAGCGTAATTCTATAGTCAAGACAGACTAAGACCAAATTACACTACAACCACTCCAATGGTTTGTCCAATCCATCTTGGTTGTGAACACTATTTATAATCTATAAGGAACTGATAACATGGTCTTTTGTGTGTGACTCCGCACACCATGTTTATCTACAGTATAGATTAAATGGACACTTGCAAATATTGACCAAATGTGATTCTTATTGCAGAATGTTTATTTACGTAGCTAGGATTCTGGTATACATCCCAACATCCAGACCACCAGAATCTCTGTTTCACATCCTGATACATCTTGGTGGAACCAGGATGCATGGAGTAAGGCGTACTACGGGCTTCTTCTAAAATCTTCTTTCTCTGTTCCTCATCATTGGGGACACAAAGGTGGTTCCCCTAATAAAGGATTCCACTGTCTGATACTCGAAACTATGACTTGTCTTCTTTTTGTATCCCTTGCTTGATCTTCTGGATATCTGGATCTTCACTTTGCTTTCTCTGTATATCCTCAAGCAGAGTTGACTCTAAGGTCAATGCAGAGAGTTGTCCATAAATAATTTCAATTCCAAAATCAGACAATTCCTTCTGCAGTGGCAATGCTAATGATGACTGATGTGCGTAGCATATATAACCATTTCTTACACTTTATTCACACATCTTTATGCTTTTCATGCTGTATCTTATGTATGTTACACCCTTATCTGTGCATTTGGCATCGTATTCTTTATTTCCTAGTTCGGAGGACTGCTTGTGTGTTTGTGTATTTCAGGATGGAAAACGGAGCAAAACAGGCTAAACGGAGCACTCATTGAAGACTTGGCAAGACACGGTCGTGCCTCATAGGCACGACCGTGTCTATCACCTCCATGGACCGTGTCATCATAGCACGGGCATGCTCCCAACCAGAGATCCAACTTGCCTTGGCCGTGCCTCAAAGGCACGCCCGTGTCTTCCTTATGCTGCAAGCCAAGACATGGCCATGTCCCTCAGACACGGCCGTGTCTCTCACCAGAGAAGCCCCTATCTTTGGCCGTGTCCCACAGACACGGGCGTGTGTCTTCATTAGAACCATGCCAAGACACGGCCGTGTCCCTCAGACACGGGCGTGTCCTCTACCAGAGAAGCACCTGCCTCAGACCGTGCCTCATAGGCACGAGCGTGTCTCTTAGTAGAGTACAGAACTCCTATGGCCATGCCTCACAGGCACGGCCGTGCCTCAAGACAGAGCTTCAACCGTTTGTGGCCGTGCCTCACGGGCACGGCCGTGCCTCCACCATAGCTGGGCGACCACACCCGGCCGTGTCTCCCAGACACGGCCGTATGACGGGGGCATGCCTGGCCGATTTTCAAGGCATTTCTTGGGGGCCTATAAATAGACTCCCTTAAGAGCCCTAGAGAGGGGGGGAGATCTTAGAGAGCCACCGGAGCGTGCTAGAGCCACCGACGCCTCATTCCGGAGCCAGATTCGACGATCCGTTCATCCGCTTGGACACTCCATCGCATCTACATCCCACCTTCCCGGAGATTGCAATCCGGAGAAGAAGAACTTCATTGATAAGTCTTATTTCCTGATTTCTTGTAGATTTCTTGGAATAGGATGTATTGTTTTCACTCTACTCTGTATTGTAACCTCTCCGATATGAAGTAGTCCTCTAAATTCTAGGATGTAAGAAGAATCGGGGTTATTGGATGATTGCAAACTTGAAATTTTTTAATCTACCATGTTCTATGATATTATTGTGCAATTGCTTTGTTGATTTATGCTTTATGCTTGTTTTATAATATGCTTGTGAATAGTATGAATCCATGAAGGTAGAGATTATTTAGAATTTGAGGAATTCTTAGGATCGTATACCCGGGACGCCTCGTGACAAGTGGAGAGTCTTAACCGGACCTTCCGAGGGATTGCTTAAGGTATGTATAATGTTTATGAGGGATAACTAACGGTTGTTTAGTGTTGGGAGAGGTCTCTAAAAGGGATACCCTGTGATAGGGGGTAGGAGTCTAGTAGTATTCTAGGGCGCCTGCGTGACACAGATGTAATATTCTAGAAATTGTAAGGTTGCATTAACCAATTTAAGACCAAGACATAATTAGTTAAGTTAAATGGGTGGAAACCTAAATTTAGGCAAACCATTTAGGTTAACTAGGTTGGACCTAGAAATAGGTTAAGATTATGATAAATAAATGGAATGGAAAGATTTGTCTCGTGAAGACGAATCAAACGAAACTAATTTAGGTCAAATCGAAGATCGTTTGGTTAGTTAACCAAACGAACTGAGATTGAACCAAACTGAACCAAGTTGGTTTGGTTCATATCGAAAGAGGTTTTAATAAAATAAAATGGGTAAAAAGGTTTGTCTCGCGAAGACGAATCCAACAAGACTAGTTTGAGTCAAATCGTAGATCGTTTGGTTAGTAAACCAAGCGAACCAAAGTTGAACCGGGTTCGCTACAGTAACTGGTTCAATGATTTTAATAAATCTTAGGTTTTTAAATGGGTTTAGCCGATAAAAACTTGGTTAAAGGCGGTGGTTTAGATTTAATTGGGTTGATTTACTGTTCATTCCTCGTTATAAAACTCGCGCGATCCTTTTTATCTCTACGCCGCGCCCCTCTTCCCTATCTCGAACCCCTCTTCTTCTCCTCCTCTCTGTTTCGCCAGCCGCACACCACACCGCCGCTAGCGCCTCCTGCCCGATCGCCTGCCCCGCCGCCTTCCTTCGCCGCAGATGAAGGAAGCAAAGCCGCCGCACCACCGCGCCACCTTCCTCCTCTGCCCACTGTCCGTTGCTGTCCCCGTGAAGAAGAAGCCGCCGCCTGAGGCCACACGAAGCCGCCCTGCCCCTCCTTTGCCGACGATGCTGCCGCCACCACGTGGAGCCAGCCGCCGCCCTGCCCTCGCCACAGCGCCGACCCCTTTCCTTTCTTCCTTGCCGTGACACCAATCCAGCAGAGTCGTGTTCATCCGGTTCCCACTCGATTTCGTGATCCTGAGCAGGGCATAACCTGATTTGAAGGTGAGTCCTTTGTATGAAAATTTATCCGGCTTTGATTGGCAAGGAAACTTTAGAAATTTAATCTGGATTAGATGGGGTTATTGTTTTATAGGTTTTGGTTGATTAAAGAAGGGTTCAGGCTGAATAGAGGCTTGATCAAGAATAGAACTAGGGCATTTGATCAGATTCAAGGTAAGCTTATCCCTGTTAATTTGGTTAGGCTTTAAATTGGATAGAGATTTATCTATTGATGTTAGAATTCTTGCTTCATGGATCTTAGATTGATAATCTCGATTTGTCACATTTGTGGTTTAATCAGGCTTTAAATTGAGGGTGGGTTAGCTTAGGTTTGTGTAAACCTGAGATTATTGTGTTAACCCATGTTAATAGAAACCTAAAGTGGACAGCTTGGGTTTAATTAAACTGAGGTGAGGGGTATTGATTAATTAATACAACTAATTAAGGGGATCAGTTAAATCCTATTAGTAGCTACCTACAGTTGGATGTGTCTAACCCGAATTCGGTTAATTGAATGGGGTAAACTAACCGCAAATTTAATTGATTAGGGTCTTTTGGTAATAGCATCACATTTAGGATGGTCTTATTCTTCTTGCAGGACCCTGAGCAATTATCGGAGTTGGATACTATACGAGGTGTTATCTCTGGTGGTTCTAGTATTTTGGATTTACGAGTGAACAGGTGGGTGATTTACTGTATCTAGTCAATACAGTCCTTTTTCCATTGCAGTGCATGGTTCCCTTTTTCAGTAGTTTAGTTTGTGATACCTTGACTCTGTCTCTGCTGTTATTTGCTTACTGCTCATATTAATCATGTTCATATCATGCTTGACCCTATATTGGTTTATTGTTCTTGACTTCGTTCTATCCTTGAGCCGTTATTTGCGATCATTACTAGTATGGTTCTCTTCATATGATAGCTGAGATTATTAGGAACTTTAATCATGCTTATTGATTAGCTTGGTAAGTGTTAATGACTATGAAATGAACATCTCATCATGACGCTGGATAACGATTGTAAATCTCAATGATGTGGGTCTATCGTGTCTATAGTTGTCCTTTAGTATTATAGTGATATAGGTGGTTATGACCCCTACTTCCATCATATCGATGGCGACTGTATGGCAGTGTACGCAGTCGATGGCTGTATGGCAGTGTACGCAGGCGAGTCGATGATCTGATCCTGACACCGGATAGGGGTGGTGATGGGTAACTCTTGAAAAACCGTTCCGGTAAATTCTTGCAGAAAAAAATTTTCCCGAAATGGTCTCAAGTTGCCCGACGCGTTTAGATCGTTAGGCTCTTGTGTTTGGTTTACAGGATCTAGGAATAATTTAACTAATTGTGGAAACATTAAATTATACCTTTCTTCCGACGTTACGGAAGACCGAAGTTTGTACCCGCAGACCTCTTGATCTTGTGCCGTATTCCTCTCCTCTTCTCGAACGTTGTGTGAGCAACGATCCTTCGAGAATTTTCTCCACTAGAATTCTCCTCCGATGGCTTGCTAAACTTTCTTCCGTTTGGAGAAAAGAGAAGAAGAAGAGAACGGGAAGAGTTGGCTTGCCGAGAGGTTTCGGCCACCAAAAGTTGTGTCTCTCAAGCCATGCCTTGTCCCCTCTTTTATAGCTTTTCCATCCCACAAATATGGTATAATTCGAGCCATAAACATGGTATAATTATTCCATAAACATGGTATGATTTGATTCAATCAAATCGGAGAAATTTAGAATAATTCCGGAAGTTACCAAAATGAACCCAGGCCTTTAATCGATTAAAACTCCGTAACTTCTTCTCATTAACACGTGTAATCGATCAGGTGATCGATTACACGCATGGTAATCGATCAACCGATCGATTACCAACCTGGTAATCGATCAACCGATCGATTACCAGTCGTTCTGCTCGGAGACATGGTAATCGATCAGCTGATCGATTACCAAGGTGTGTAATCGATCAGCTGATCGATTACACCTCCTTGCATGAGCTCGAATGCCTGGTTTCTTCGCGAATTCTTCCAAGGTGGACTTGAGGATTCCAGAGGCTACAACAGGGATCTAGAGGAGGAATTGGTTTTGGCCTTCCGATGAGCTAAGGCTTCCCGTGTTCACCCCGAACACACAACCTTAGTTCATCAATAATAACTCATACCACTAAAGTGTTATTATCGAACTACCGCACCAATCTCATATTACAATATGTGCTCCTTCTTACTATCAGTACATTAATCTTCCTGTGTTTAAGATATCGTATGTCCGTCAATTAAAATGAGTTACTGACAACTCGTATTTAATCGACATCTAATCCAAGAGTAGTACCACTCAACCTCATTATCATGCGGACAAGGTCCACCTGTAGGGTTTACATGATAATCCTTTTGAGCTCCTCAAGGGGACATCATCAACTTAGATTATAGGACACAGATTCCTTCTATAATCAACAACACACCATGTACATAATACTACTTCCCAACTCATCGGGCCTTTTGATCTATCGATCTAGACCTCACCCATTGATGAATTAAAGAAGTACATACTAAGCACACGTGTTTGTTATTATATCGGGATTAAGAGTATGTACATCTATAGTAACAGAGATTTAGTTCGATTATATAGTCAGTATAAATCGAACAATCCTCAGATGATCCTGCTCAATACACACTTAGTGTACTAGTGTAATTCTATAGTCAAAACAGACTAAGACCAAATTACACTACAACCACTCTGATGGTGTGTCCAATCCATCTTGGTTGTGAACACTATTTATAATCTATAAGGGACTGATAACATGGTCTTCTGTGTGTGACTCCGCACACCATGTTCATCTACAATATAGATTAATTGGACACTTGCATACAAACTAAATGCAATATTGACTAAATGTGATTCTCATTTCAAAATATATATTTACATAGCTAGGATTCTAGTATACATCCCAATAATCTCCCACTTATACTAGAAGATTACGCTGTTGTTAGGAAGTATATTGAAAAGATAACGCAGCGACCAGCAACCTGCCAGCGCCGACCAACAGCCTGACAGCGCCGGCCAGCAACCTGCTAGCTGGCCGTAGCCTGCCAGCACCTGCTAGTGCCAGCCAGCCCCGACCAGCCAGCACCACCGGCCCACCAGCCCGCCGGCCGCGAATGGCCGCGAATGGCCGCGAAAACAACTGAAGGAAGGAGAAAGGGAGGAAAGGAAAGCTTACCAAACACGCGAGGAGGAAGGATCTGGCAAGATCTGGTCGGCGATGGGAGAAATACGTAAGGAAAGAGGCAGCGACGAGAAGTGAAGTTCACGAGAAACGAAAAATGAGGTTCGCAGATCTAGGGTTAAGTAGAAATTTGGTGACGAAACTTTTTCGTTGCCAAATTCATCGTCGATTTGGCGACGAACTTTGTGTTCGTCGCCAAATCTACAACGAACTTCGCGTTCATCGCCAAATCTGCGATGAACTTCATGTTCGTCGCCAAATTGGCGACGAACGAGAATGTTTAAAATTTAGAGAGTGCATATAAAGAAATTCATGAGTGGGGACTGCATGCAAAGATAAGTTTAGATTTAGGGAGTTTTCTCTCATTTAGCGTGGGAGAAAATCAAATTTAAGATACGTTCTTTGAAAATTGATCGTTTTCTATTATATCCAGCTAGTGTGCATCGGGAGGATCCCGACATTGTTAGCTTAGCAGAGCAAACAAAGCTGGGGAGCAAATTACTTTGGCGTTATGGCGAAAGACATCCCACAAAATTGTGAAATTTGTCACTGGCACGTGGCAGGTTTGAGCAGTGAGGCCAGCCGAGCTCAATTTTAATTTATATTTTCCCAGAGCGGCTTATTAAGAAAGGAGCCACTGATCGGATTCGTGCACAACTTTCAAGTAGAGTAAAGCGACAAGACCCACATGGAGTCTGGAGACACGACGGCCCCACACTGGCCACTCCTCATTTCAAAAATCTAGTCCCCTCTTATAATTACCATCTTATCCTTTACACACTTAACTAATTAGTTTTGGCTCCGTGTCTATTCTCGTTATTTTATCCTTTGTACTGCTGTTCACAACCCTTCCTTTACCTCCTTGCGCGCTGGTTTAGCAGCACATTGCTGCGGTAACGGCAGTCTACTGGTCGACTCCTGGAGAAATCATGGCGACGACCGAGTTACTCATCTTCTTGGTACTCTCCTCCTCTGCTGCCGCGTTGACCACCGACGGCCTGGCCCTTCTCGCTCTTAAATCGGCCGTCTCCGACGATCCCACTGGCGCCCTAGCCGCCTGGCTTGACTTCGATGACAGCCCCTGCTCCTGGACCGGAGTCACCTGCAGCCTCGGCCGAGTTTCCGCTATCGCCCTTCCTGACCGGGAACTCGCTGGGTACCTCCCTTCCGAACTCTCTCTCCTCTCTGAACTCCAGACCCTGTCCCTCCCTGGTAACCGCCTTTCTGGCCCCCTTCCTGCCGCGCTCGCCGTCTTCCGTGGGCTCACTGATCTCGACCTGTCGCGAAACAACCTCTCCGGCGCTATCCCCACCGAGATCGGCCAGTTGACCTCCCTTGCCCACCTCGACCTCTCCTCCAACCTCCTCGCGGGGCCTCTTCCACCGTCCATTGCCGCCCTCCCACATCTTTCAGGTGTGTTAAATCTCTCCTACAATCATCTCTCTGGACCGATTCCACTTGCTTTTGGCAACATTCCGGTAGATGTGAGCCTCGACCTCCGCCAGAACAACCTTTCCGGCGAAATCCCACAGGTCGCACCTCTTTTGAGCCAGGGCCCCACGGCCTTCTCCGGGAACCCTGACCTCTGCGGTTTGCCGCTGAAGAACCCTTGTCCTGCCGCTAAGCAGGATCCTAAGATTCCCCAACCCAATCCTAGCCTCAATATGAACCCGAGTGATGGAACCTTACGTCCTGTAGCATCGGAGAAGCGGAAAAGTCCTGTTGGTACTGTCGCAATCCTCGCCGTTGTCCTCCTTATCGCCCTCATCTCGATGTTTGTCCTGCAGTGGCAGCTCCGAAAGCGTCGCTCCGCTGGGGCAGGCAAAGAGTCTAGTCACGAAAAGAGTTCCTCTCCTGGTTTCAGCACCACTATCACTGGCGGCTCGGTGACTGGTGAACGGCGCGAGGGGCACGCGTCTGAAGTGTACGCTGCTGTCGACGAGGGGTTCGGATTGGAGCTGGAGGAGCTACTCCGGGCGTCGGCGTACGTGGTAGGAAAGAGCCGGAGCGGGATCGTGTACAAAGTGGTTGTGGGGCGTGAGGGCTCCGCCGTCGCAGTGCTCCGCCTCAGTGAAAATGACGATGGTGATGGCTCCGGCGGGGGTGATGAATGGAGGCGACGTCGGGCGTTCGAGACGGAGGCAATCGCCATTGCCCGGGCCAAGCATCCCAACGTGGTTCGCCTCCTTGCTTACTACTACGCTCCTGACGAGCGCCTCCTCATCTATGAGTACATCCCCAATGTCTCCCTCCACGCAGCTCTGCACGGTAACCTCACTGCCCTCTGCACGATAAATAATCTGCCCGTCGACGGCGCTGAATGTTTAGTTAACACACAGGTGGACCCTTAAATCCGACGGCGCCGTCGCTTCCTTGGGCGGCGAGGCTCAGCATACTCCAAGGGGCAGCTCGGGGCTTAGCTTATCTGCACGAATTTAATCCCCGCAAGCACGCCCACGGAAGCATCGCATCGTCAAAAATCCTCCTCGACGACGATTTGCGGCCGCACATCTCTGGATTCGGCCTCGCTCGGCTCGTCGTGGCTGGCGCGCAGGACAAGCTGACCCATTCGTCCAAAAATGTGGCGTCGCCCAGGGCGGCGGTAGGATACACGCCCCCGGAGATGCGGGATTCGACGGGCGCGTCCACATGGACTCAGAAGGGAGATGTGTACGCTTTCGGTGTGGTGGCACTGGAGGTGGTTACGGGGCGTCCGGCGGATGGTGAGCTGGAAGGGTGGGTTCGGCAGGCTTTCAAGGAGGAGCGGCCTCTGTCGGAGGTGGTGGACCCGTCGCTGTTGCACGAGGTGCACGCCAAGCGGGAGGTGCTCGCCGTGTTCCATGTCGCGCTTGGGTGCACTGAGGCCGAATCCGAGCTGCGGCCCAGGATGCGGTCCGTAGCTGAAAACCTCGATCGAATCAGCTCATCTCAGTGAACTGTCGGCCGTGAAACGAAATGGTTGGTCTGAGAAAATTTGTCAGACAGAATCAACTGATGGCAACCAATGTGAGTGACATGATTCACTAGTCTTCACTGCAATTACTAGCGTCTTTTGGTAAGTTTTTAGTAGATGGGAGAGGAGGAAAATCACTAGCTTCAATGCTTGCCCATTTCTGATGACTCCAAATCACAACTCGTGAATTTATCCAGGAAATGAATTCCCCCTCTGTTTTATTCTGTTTTAATAAGGCACATAATCATTTTATTGCCCTCACCTCCCTTACATTTTGCCTGTGCCTTGTTGCGACATGAATGCTTTATAACCGTTAGCCCCACCTTGGTGTCTGATGGTCCAATTCCTTATTCATTATAACTGCGTTTGTCAGTCTAATAGCTAGTGATTTTTGATGCAATAGATTCCAACCACTAATATGGTGGTACTGGGACAATATATTAGATGCTCCTTCTCGAGTGTAGTTATTTTGAGATAACCATTCTAATTCAACAGTTTGTGTGTTTTTGGGTTTATTCAGATAACTTCTCTATGAAATAAATTAGTATCTATTTTGTTAACTGTCTAGGGAAATTTTGAAATAATTTGGCGTTTCATTGATTGAAGTATAACCTAAAACTAGAAGAAAGTGGTGGCAAATGGGCTAGGACGTCTACACATGGTCTGTATTGTGCTGGACACAACTCGCCAAAAATTGGATTATGCCATGCAAAGCTCCAATTGCGGTAGGAGTTAAAGCCTAGAAAGACTTGCAAGCACGGTTCGTTCTCGAACAGGGTATAACACAACTATTTTAGTGTTAATTGATCATAACACATTTTAATTTAAACAATAGCTACTTTAGTGGTAAACTTACTAAAATTTTGATATTTTCTTATAAATATCAATAATTTCTCATCCAAATAATTGTATTCTCTTAACTCTTATCCCCCCTAATCTCCTAATTAGTCTCTTTATTTTATTATTTATTTTATAATTTTTATGCCTCAAAAAGTGGTTCTTGCTGAAGTAAATTTTTAATTTTTAATTTTTACTAGTAAATTAATTTAATTAAAATATTGTATAAACATCTATTTTTTAAAAAAAAATTATAGTAAAATATAATTGAAGTTCATGATACCAGTGTGTTAGTGTGTTGAACAACTTAGACTCGTCAGCTTAAGCGTTAAAAATGTTGAATCCTCTCAAATTTACATGTATAAATTTCAATCTATTTTGTAGAGCTGTGCCTGCCCTGCGAGATCCACTAAACTTCACCTAGTGCATAAGATAGTTTCCTGAGAGGTGCGACTCAAATTAGCACGGGGTAGGATTCAAAGGTAGCTAATAGTACCAACATGTCTAATAACACGTCTAACAAGGCCAATATCAACCTTCCTCTCAACGTTTTGAATAAATCGTAACATGTGTCAAAGTAAAAAAAAAAAAAAAACTCAAGGTGCTCACGTGGAGAAGATGTCTTTAGGTAATGTTAACCATAATTGTAAATTTTATATCCTTGATTGAAAAAAAAATTCTCTAAAGATGGTGAAAAAGAACACTACAAAAAAAAAATATTAGCAATGAAAATTTACGATGAAAAATTTTCGTCACAAATTTGTGATAAATTTTACAACGAAATTTATTTTGGTCGCCAGTTTGCAATGACATTTGCGACGAATATAGTTTAGTTGCAAAAATTACGATAAACTAAGTTTTGTCGCCAAATTCGTCGTCAATTGGCGACGAATCTGAGATTCATCATAGATTTGGCGACAAATCCAAATTCGTCGCAGATTTGATGACGAATTTGGCGACGACTCCAAATTCGTCATCAAATTTCATGATTTTTCCTTTCCCCGTGCGGTTGCTGGTTCTGCCGCGATCCCATGACCCGTCGATTTGGCGACGAATCCCATGAATTCGTCACAGATTTGGCGACGAATCTAGATTCGTCGCCAAATCTACGACGAATCTAGGATTCGTCGCCAAATCGGCGACGAACGTGCTGCTCGTCGCCAAATCAACAACGAACCCGAAGTTCGTCGCCAAATTTCTACTTAACCCTAGATCTGAATCCCATTTTCCCTTACTCGCGAACTTTTTCTCGCAAACAGCTTCTTGCCGCCACCTCCTCTCTTGCCTGCGCCTCCTTCCTCGCATCTTTCTTACTGTTGCCGGTCGGATCTTGCCGGATTGTTCCTCCTCGTGTTTGGTAAGCTTTCCTTTCCTCCCCTTCTTCCTTCCTTCCTTCCTTCCTCGGGTTGTTTGTGCCGCGCGGATCGCTGCAGGAGTCAGTCGCGCACGGTTGGCGATCGGGGCTGGTCGCCGCTGGCCGCTGTTGGCGTGCGCCTGCTGGCTGGTGTTGGCCAGCGTGGGCCAGCGTTGACTAGCGCGGATTGGCATTGGCTAGCGCGGGCCGGTGTTGGCAGGCGCGGGCTGGCGCTGGCAATCGCTGGCCAAGGCTGGCTGGGACTAGCAGCTGCTGGCCGCTCGCCGCCGCCTGCTGGGAGCGATACACCATGGCCTAATGTATCTGCAGAAGCTAAGGATTTTGTGAAAAAGGCTTTTGAATAAAGACTACAGGAAAAGAATGACAGCTGCTTAAGCTTTGAGTAAGTTGTTTAACTGTGTTAACTCAAATTGTGTTATAGATTGTATAACACATGAGATTCATCAAATAATTAGATCTTCCATTCTCTAAATTATTTAAATCACTCTTTTACTGTTTATTTTGGTAACTTCTTTTCTCATAGTTTTCATCGGATACTAAATATGTTTTTTTTAGAGTATTTGACATAGTCAATTTCTGTTAAATCAATTTGACATAGCTTAATTTATGTTAAATGATCACCCAAAAAAGGTAGTGTGCAATAAATGATGGAGTTACTAGAACTTCAGTGCCGGAGTTACTAGAAAATTCTTACTAGTAAACTTTTAATGACAATGGCTATTTTACTTTTACTTACCATATGAAGTTACAAAATTGATGGTTGTTAATGCAATCGATTTGTAAAGTTTTAATGTTTATTTGTCAATATATTAATGGGATATGATCAAGGTTGACCAAATCAATAAGAAATTATAACTGATCAAGGTTGACCTAATCAAGTGAGAAAATTTAGTCATGTCAAGATTGATCGGATGACTAGTAAGGAGAAAATCCTGATAGATCAAGGTTGATCTAAGCAAAGGAAAAGTTCAAGTAAGTTAAGGTTGATCGAATACTTAACAAGAAGAAAAATTCTAAAGAAGTGAACCTTAGATAGTGTGAAATTTTAGAGGAGTGAACTCCAAATAAGAGAAAAATCTTAAAAGAGTGAACTTTAGATAGTAAGAAGTTTTAGAGGAGTAAACTCCAAGCAAGGAAAAAATCCTAAAGGAGTAAAAATTAGGTAATGAGAAGTTTTGGAGAAATGAACTCCAAGAAAGTATGATCAAATTAGCAGATTTTGGTAAACCGAAGTACAATGTTACTTCTATTAGTTTAAAAGATAGTGAGGGACAAAACACTTAAGCAATGGTCGGACTAAAAAACAAATTTGGAGTTCTAAGTCGAGACTAGACAGTCTAACTATCAAAATGAATCATGTATATATAAACTGTTCTAATGTTGTCTTATAGGTTTATATATATATATATATAGAGAGATTATGCTAACTTTGTTTTACAAGAAAAATGAAATTATCCAAAATCAAAGGGTAGTCGACTAAACAAGTATGGAAACGTAGATCGGATGCGAATGAATCGAATAGTATAGGAAACTTTGTGGATCAGTCGACTGATCAGGGATCAGTCGATCAAATAGATGCATTTCATGGAATTGAGCGGATCAGATTAGAGCACACAAGGAAAGAGAAGGTGCAGTCACCTAATAGGTTTAGTCGATCGAACGGTGTTTAGTCGACCAAATGAAACTTATAAAAGAAGTCTCGGGATTTGAGAATCAATAACGAATTCTCTCATAGACTTATCTTTCTGTATTGTTCAGTTTGTGCAAGTATTGTTGCTGTGACGCTGAGAGGCTTTCCACAATCGCGATGAAACTTTAATCTAAAGTTGTTGGTATGTTCTTTTTATTATATTTGAGAGGTGTCCTAATGCAATCATCTTACGATTAGACTATTTATTAGATAAATAGAAATTCACTATCTGAGTGCACATTTTTTTATGTGTTTGATTGAATCCTAAACTTATTAACTAAATGTCTGCAATATAATTCATAGCATGAGAGAATTTGTGATTGGATCACAACTAGTGAGTGTCTCTACATGTGCAATTATGAATGTATTGAAATTATCCCTAATCGAGGAAGTGATGAGCCCGGACTTCTTCGATTCTATAAAGACTAGCATGTCTTAAACTTTTTAGTTTACCAAGCAGCCAATCTCACTGCTGAAGACAGTGAATGTTGAGAGTTAAACATGGATGTTAGTTAAAGGTAACTAGTTCATTGGAGTGACCTGCCTTTAGACTTCATATAGTTCTATACATATGCCAATGAAGATCTCAATGCAGCTTAAGTGCAAGTTTCGTTGGACTTGTGATATTCAAGTCACCTTGATCATGAAGGCTTATATTTTAACATCTTAAGTAGACATCTCTAATGAGGTGTGGACCCAAGATGATTGGGTATAAGTTAAAGTATCCGAATGTGTTTGAATAGCCCATAGAGGATTCACCTCTCTTTGTAAAAAGAGACATATACCCTATGATCACTTGTTAGGATTGTTACTAAAAACTTTTTGTCAAAGTATTACATGTTAAGAGTATGGTACTCTTGGACACATGTACAAGTAACTTGAATTCATAGGATAAGAAAGCAGCTTGGGCTAGGTGTGACGTAGTCAACCTAGTGGGACTAATACATATAGACCATGTCCTGAACCAAGCGAGTATAAATTGGTGAAAGGAATGAGACATGTCTCATTGTAGCTGTTGAAGGGTTTAGAAGTGTTCTGGAATCAATTGTTGATTTTTTGATCAATTAGAGATCATGATGTACTACTAAGTGTCACTTATGATCATTTCACAATTAATGATTAATTATGGACGACCAATATAATCTGGAACCTATTGAGTCACATGTACTATAAGTTCACCGAAGGACTTAAAACGAGTTTGAAAATTAGATTCTTAGATCGAGAGAAATAAAGTCTAGTTGGACCAGACAAAGGATAAAAGGATGGAATTCATCTTATGAAGATGAAATGAACGAAATTGATTTCATTTAAATCAGAAGTCGTTTGGTTATTGAACCAAACGATTCAGTTTTGAATCAAAATTAAACCAACTTGATTTGGTTCATGATGGAAGAGATTTTGGTAGGACGGATATGATAAGAAGCTTCATCTCGTGAAGACGAATTGAATAAAACTAGTTTGGATCAAATCGGATGTCATTTGATTACTGAGCCAAGTGAACTAAGAAGGAACCTGATTTGCTACAGTGAACATGGGTTGAACCCGATTCAACCTGAGTTATTCTTTCCTCCAGTTTAGCCAATGCGCCGATCCGATTTAGTCTAAAAATCCAAACCGATTTAAAAGCACTATAGCTCCTATAAAACGAATCGCACGGTAAAACACACGTACGACCCTTGTTCATCCTTTCCCCGAATCGCACAGCGCCGAAGCTCGGCTTCTTTCCCGTGAGCACGGCGATCGGTCTTAAGCAAGGAGGCTTTTTTCGATGCCATCCTTGGCTTCTCGGCTGCAAGGAGGAGAGGGGCAAGTGTCGCCGGCCTCAGCGCCGATGGCGTTGGAGTTGAGGAGAAGAATCGCGCGAGAGAGACAAAGGATCACGGGTTCCCTAGTGGTCTTCTTCATCCACATAAGAGGGATAACAGTCGAACCCTAACTGCCCCTATTCGCGCCGTCCGACGAGCATAGTGTCGCTGTTCATGAGCACCACCAACCCTTGGTCCTCGCGGGCGTCGCCAACCCTTCTTCTCCCCGAGCGTGACGCCTCCACCACCATGAAGGTCATGATTGTTGTGGGATCTCTATTGCTGCTGTTTTGATCATCGTAGAGATTGCTCACCATCACTGAAGAAAGCCAAAAACCCGAGCTTGAGACGACCCTGTTCACTGCTTGCGATCATGATCCTCCATCTCCTAATTATGTGTGTGCCAAACCTTTCTGGTTTCCTCTTTGCCTCCCGATCACGAGTTACTGGGCTGCTGGCTTAAGGCATCGCCATCCCGAGCGCGAGTTGGCCCAAACCTTGAATTGGCTTGTGAAGCCGCTAGAGTAGGCTTGTGACGCTGTAGCTTGTGAAGCTGATAGGCCTACGGTTGGGATTTACTGTCGAAAGTCAGTTAACAATTGAAAGTTGGGGTTGGCCATCGAAAACTTGTGAAGCTTTCGGATAACAATTCCATTGTTATCGGAAAAAGTTTTTGATCGTTTGTCTTAAATTGACAGTCAAAGGTTGACTATCAAAAACTACATCGGGAATATGATTTTCGACGATAGTTAAAAAATCTCAAAAAATGATCGTGACAAACGTTGTTGCGTGTTTTCTGGAATAAGATTTTTCTCTCAAATCGATCGTTATCGATCATCGACTAGTACCGAAGATGATGTCACGACTCGTGACTTCAGAAGCCGTCCAAATGATAGCTTGGCGTAGATCACCAATAGAGGTGGGACTCCGACAAGGACTGCTCGATTGATGTCAACTTCGCTCAACGTCATCAATAAAGTACGTGTTGAATAATTTGTTATTCTGTAAAATTTTAATTTTCTATCATGTCTTGTACTATGTTATTTCCTGTCTATGCATGCGTGTGTTGTGATAATTACTGTTAATTATTTGTTTATTTCCGCTGCACACGTTTGCGAAATATATAAACACGCATATTGCATCGGGACGATCCCAACACTTTTTGTACTTACATTCATTTTAAAGCGAATAGTAGCTTGTTACTATCTTTTTCATTTCTTGTGTGCCTTCTCTTCTTCTCTGAAAGTTTTTGGAGAGAAGGATTTTAGTAGAGTGCACAATTAGAAATAGTCTAAGGGATCGTGGGCTTTGCAATAGTAGTCATTGGACTATGAATCAAGTAACCGATTGTATATCTTTGATTTTGTTTTGTTAAAAGGAAAAAATAAGTTTTAAACAAGTGATATTCACCCCCTTCTATCACTATGTCTAATTCTACAATAGTGTCCTTTTTTGTCTGCTCGTGCTCCTCCTCTCCCTTTGCCTTTGAGGCAAAAACTTCGATCATCCATCAGTGGCCTATGAGTCAAAGTGCATCAGTTGGAGATTGGTGTTGCTGACACGACCCCTCCGACGGTCAAATCAGTGATGGACTGAACGATGAAGCTCGCGGAAACACGAGAGAGAAAGAAAAAAAAGCAGAGAGATTGTTTTAGTGGAGAAGAGTTGCCTTTGTTTTAGTGGAGACTACGGTGAGGAAAGAACTGAGGTTAATCTTTCCAATATGATATTATAGAAAGAGGGGGCATCCACCACTACAAAGAGGGTGCGTCTTGTTTGTTGGAGAGGATCTTCTCCCAATGACAAAGGTAAATTGATTTGTCCCAACGGTTACATCTCATATTTGGAAAAACCTAAATAGAGCTGTGGACATAAGGTGCAACTCCTGCTGGTTAATTTGCATCCGATCAAAAACATCCTTGTACAACACATTGACGAAGCTTCTTGGGTCAACAAATACACTGGCCATATTATAAGTATGCGATAGTCGCTTGGATCACCAAAGCCGGAAAATGATTCATATATAGATAAAAGAGAGGTTAAACCCCTCATGTGTACAAACAGATGACACAATCATAGCCCACGCAGCCACAAGCCATGAGGCACATACTCAAGCCACCATCTGAACCAAAATATACCAAACAACACAACCACAAATCAAACCCCTAACAACATCAGAACTCACAACATACCCTCAGCAAACCATACCGCATGCAATCCAAAACACCACATGCAAACCATACCGCATTACACATTGAAGTTACAAGCATGCTTATCTACATGGATTACAACGCATTACATCCAAAAATATAGCACATAAACCCAACCACACTTGCTGGAATTGCCCACATCAGCAGCAGCATCCTCCAACGTCACCAGCAGGAGCAGTAGCAGCATCCGTCAAACACCGCATGCTTGAATTGCTCCTATCGGCAGCAGCCTCCTCCAACGTTACCAGCAGGAGCAGCAACAGCAACCTTCAAAACACCGCCTAAGCCACAAAGTAGCCATGCCATCCCGTGCCTAGCAGCAACAGCAGCCTCACACCATCTCATATGAACTTCAAATCCAACCGAGAAAGCCAATGGCTCCACTTCTCAACCAGCAGCCCACACATCATATTGGCTTGAGGTCAACGAACCTATAAACATGAATCTGGATCTTACGAAAAATCCAATCAAAATCTAGAGCAATGCCATGATGTCGTTGCCTATTGCATGCCTCCCATATATAATAGATTAAGCTTGAGATACCAAGATAACAAGCCTTCGTTTTCCTTCTCCCATTCTTGTAGTATCTCCCAAGCATCTCATTATGATGCCGGCATAATGAAATTGTGCCCAATACCAAGCCATTGTTTAACCTTATACTATAATTCACAAATCTTGGGACATTCAAAAAACAAGTGATGATTGATTTCATTATGATGCCGGCATAACTCACATAATTTGTTGGGCTCATACTCCATTCGATCTTTAGTCCTCAAGTGCCGATGTGCTAACATCCACAAGATAAACTGATGTTTAAGCATAACTTCCGGCCTCCGCACCATCGGACTCCAAGCTACCACCAAACTATTTGGCATGAAAAAATGATAAGCATTAGAAACCCTTTTTTTCTCACCAACAAACCAATTTATCATAGCCATATTAGCCCTTCCCACACTATTCGAGCCTTGAAAAATCTTGTCCCGAATTCCAATAAGCCTTTTGATTAGAGGAGAATCCGAAGGCTTGACATTCCATGTCCAAAAAATTGCATTCCTAATATAATAATGATGCACCCAATTCACCCTTAGAGAATTCTTCCTAGATTGTATATCCCAAAATATCTTACTTAACAAAGTTTCATTCTATGCGTGGAGATCCCGAAGACCATAGCCTCTATCTTTCTTTGATAGATAAATTTTGGACCAAGAGATAGGAGGCCACTTAGAAGACCACACAAAAGTTTGACAAATAGCCTTAATCTTTTCAATTACCCCACTTGGAATTGATAGCATAGATAGCCAAAAACACTCCATACCTTGAAGAACCGTGCCTACCAATTCTAATCTACCGGCATAAGATAACATGTGCTTAGGCCACGCATTAATCCTTTTAGTGATAGCATCCAAAAGTGACCCATAATTAGCAATTCGAAGTTTCTCCGCCGCCATAGGAATACCCAAGTACCTAAAGGGAAAAGAGCCTTCTTGAAAACCAATTATTTGAAGTAATTGATACTTGATAGTAGCATCCACACCAGCCATGTAAATTTGTGATTTTTACGGATTTGCTCTTAAACTCGATACCTCCTCAAAGAAATCCAAGCAATCCCTCAAATGCTGCATAAAAGACTCATCCGCACGATAAAATAGCATAAGATTATCCGTATATATAAGGTGTGTAAGGCCTACCTCCTTGCACATCAGATGAAAATGGAAAGTAGGCAAAGTGGAGGTGACATTAAGTTTTCGGAACAACACCTCAATGCATAGGCCAATAATAAAGGAAAAAGTAGATCCCCTTGTTGAAGTCCACGCCTTCCACTAAAGAAACCATACACCTCGTCATTCAAAGATATAGAGTAAGAAACTGTAGTAAGCATTCCTTGATCCAATTACAAAATTATTGGGGAAAATCAAAACCAACAAGTGCCAAAAGAAGAAACTCCCAATTAACCATATCAAATGCTTTCTTTAAATCTACTTTAATCATGCACCGAGGAGAAACCCGCTTCCTTGCATACTTACGAAGCAACTCTTAAGTCAAGTAGATGTTGTCGCCAATAGACCGTCCCTTAATGAAATCCACTTGTACTGGGTCTAATAAGAATTTCAAGATAATCGATAATCACCCGCAAGTATCTTTGAGATGATTTTATAGACCATATTACAACATGAGATTCGTCTATAATCTATAACGCTTACGCATGATCGCCCTTCGGCACAAGCGAGATCAAGGAGGGATTCTATTGCTTGAGCAGTTTGCCACCTTGAAAAAATTCCTGCACAACTGCAACTAAATTGTTACCAATAATATCCCAAGTGGAGAGAAATAATTTCGAACCATATCCATCCGGACCCAAAGCTTTTCCACTCCCAATGTCTTGCAAGGCTGCCCTTATTTCTTCCACCTCCATCAGCTTGCAAAGATCTTCAGTTTGGCTCCTCATCAATGTCTGACCCATGCTGTCCATACTGCCCAAGCTGCTACCCTCTCCAACGTGTCCAAACAAATCATGAAAATAATTCATGAATTCCTCCGTAACCTCCTCTATACTCATCGTTTGGTCCCCATTTTGCTTTATGAGTGTAAAATAGCATTACGCTTATTGTTTTGCTTCACAACATCATGAAAGAACTTGGTACACTTGTCCACACTCCTTAGATAGACATTCTTGGCCCGTTGTTGATAAAATTGCCTTTCCGCCTCGACCAAGAGATTGGCTCGCTTCCAAATACAACTATACTCCAAAGGCGTTGAACCACTATCAAGAATACCCTGCCGAACTGCCACCAACTCCTCCTTTGCTCTCCGTGCACACTCTGAAATGTGGCAGAAATTCTCCTTGTTGAGCTTTCTTAAGCAACCTTTCAAGCGAAGCAACCTTGTCTTGAGTATAAATTGGGCATTCTTCATTGCCGGGGTTATCCATAAGTCTCTTACAACCGCTTCAAAATCCTTGTGCAATGTCCACATATTGAGAAACTTGAAAGACCAATTTGGTGGCCGACTCTTGCCCAATGTATGCACAATAGCACATGAACAATCGGAGAGACAACTCATAAACTTCGCATATGCATCGAAATCTGCCATCAACCAA
>NC_133879.1:7981055-8018585 GCF_044706935.1 Curcuma longa | reverse complement strand
GCTGATCGATTACGGTGTGTTAATCGATCTGGTGATCGATTAACACACGATCTTTTGTTCTCATTTAATACGTGTAATCGATCTGTTGATCGATTACACTCCCTGTTAATCGATCAACAGATCGATTACTAAGGTTTCTGTTCTCGGTAAGTTTCTGTCTATTCTGTTTAAACCTATATTGAATTAACATGGTCATGGGATTTTCCTAACCTAATTCACATATGTCATTCTTTAAATTTGGTTACAACTATCATACAATCATACAGTACAAACGAAACCTAACTAAACATGCGGTAATCTTTTTACAAGAACTTAAACATATAAAACAGAATATACAGAACATAGCAACTTACATATAACAATCCTACAGTGAACTAACATCATGTAATATCCCTACAGCAAAACAACGAGCAATTATATTGCAGTGAGGGGAGACTTACCTAGTTTTCGAATTCCTACGGTTTACCCGAAACAACGAACCACTCCCTTCTTCCTTCCTTGCAACAGAGACCTTCGGCTCAAGAGGAAGAAGAACAGAAGAGTAGAGAGCGAAGGGAAAAAGGTTCATTTGCGGTGAGGAGAGGGTTTATAAAGGAAAAGGGTTGGAAGTTACGAGTCGAGGCTAACTCCCCATCATCCCACGATGCACCCCACTAATTCCTCTCCGTTTGGTTTAATACCACACCCTTCGGTTTAACAAGCGTTTCCCTTATCCTTTTAACAAGAATTGATTCCTATCTCATATGGTTAACTTGGCTTGTCTACATATTAGGGGGTCGAAGGATCAATCCCTGACACCTCCATATTTCTATCCTTTTTCTTTCTTTTTAGCAAAGCCTTCATCATTTAACCCATTATGAGTAATACTTAAAGTCTACATATTCATTCCTCTTTATCATAAATAATTATATCATTTATGCATAATTATCCAGAAATTATCGAAGGAAATTTCGGGTATTACAATCCTCCATACCTTCTAAAAAGTTCGTCCTCGAACTTAGAATAATTCTGGATACCTTTGCTTCATATCTTCTTCACGCTCCCATGTCATTTCCTTAGATTGTTGATTTCGCCACAAAACTTTGACTAACGGTACCTCTTTGTTCCTTAGTCTCTTGACATCTCGATCCAGGATCTGTACGGGTCTACTTTCATAACTTAGATCCTCCTGGATTTGGATTGCCTGTGGCTCAATCACTTTGTCCTCGTTGGGAAATACATTTCTTTAGCATGATACGTGAAACACATTGTGAATAGCGGCCATTTCCTGAGGTAACTCAAGTTCATAAGCTACCTTGCCGACTCTATTCACTATCTTGTATGGTCCTATGTATCGCGGACTCTGGTGATCTGTGTAAATTTTACACTGTGCTCCATATAGGTAATGTCTCCATACCTTCAGAGCGAAGACCACCGCTGCTAGTTCTAGATCATGAGTGGGATAATTTTTCCCATGCTCCTTAAGTTGCCTAGAGGCACGGACAATTACTTTTCCCACTCTGCATAAATACAGCTCCGAGTCCCATTCGGGAGGCAACACTATCAGATCGCAGTAGAGTTCTCTTCCCGCGATTCCAATAGGTACGGCACGCAACATATGAGTAGATGCCATTACTTCTCCCGAAGGTAGAGTTGTTAAGAATTTATCATCTAGGATTTGTAAGGGTATATCTATCTTCTTAGCAAATAGTATGGAAATGAACGAATGTGTTGCCCCAGTATCAAATAATGCAGTAGCGTACTGACTGTAAATAAATATCTGACCTGTGACAACTGTGGAAGCATTCGCCACATCCTCCTTCGTCAAAGAGAATACCCTTGCATTGGTTGCTACTGGAGGGGCCTCCAACCTTCCTTGGCCTATATGAGGTCCTTCCAATGTAGACGGCATATAATGCAGCTGGGCAGGTGCCTTTTGGTACTGCATCTGTTGCTGAGGCTGCTGCGATGGTGCTTGGAGTTTAGTAGGGCAGGCGTGAGCCTTATGCCCTTCCTTTCCACAGATAAAACATTTCCCTGTACCCAAGCGGCATTCACCCGGGTGATTCTTTCCACACTTTTGCATGGGGTGAACTTGGGTTTCTTACTCGTTGAACCGCCTTTAGGCTTAGACTGGTTCCACTTCCTTTTATCCTTGCGGTTATGCCCTTTATTGAAGTGGGTCTTATTCTCAGTCTTGACCTCGGTCGGCAACTTCTTTTGTTGCTTCATACTCTTCAGGTAATGCTCTGTGGTTAATGCACCGCTGATCAACTCCTCTGTGGTCTGCGGTTTACTCACTCCGCCAGCCACATTCATTGCTATTTCAGGCCGCAACATTTTCAGCATCATGCGAACCTTCTCCTTCTCAGTCCGGACCAGTTCCGGACATAGTCGTGCTAGTCGGTTAAATCTCTTGACAGCCTCACTGACTGTCAGGTCGCCTTGACGAAATTCTATAAATTCGTCGTAATGCCGGTTGGTTACCCGCATGTGGAAAAACTCCTCTAGGAACTCCGATTCGAAGTCCTTCCATCTGCATCTCATTAATTTGTCTCTTACTCTTCACTCGGTCCCACCACATTCGGGCGTCTCCAGTGAAGCAGAAAGATACGCATTTGACCTTCTCTTGCTCCGGCCAGTCGAGCATCTCCACTATGCTCTCAACCGTCTTGAACCAGGACTGAGCATCCCAAGGTTCACCACTACCCGAGAAGGGTTCGGGCTTCAGCCTCTGCCACTGGATTAAATACGCTTCTGGTCTCACTCCAGAAGCAGTACTAGCTGAAGGTACGGATATAACCGGAGGTGCTACTGGGGTCGCTGGTGGAGGGACAGTGTTGGCTTGCTGCTGACTCATCAGTGTGTTGATGGTCTGCTGCTGTTCTGTGATGTGCGTAGGATGTATATCTGTTTTCATGCTTTATTTGCACATCTTTCTTGAGCTTATTGCTTCATTCTTATGTATATTGCATCCCATATTCATGCATTTAGGCATATATTTTACATTTCCTAGTTCGGAGATCTGCTCGTGTTTTTACATGTTTCAGGATGGAAAATGGAGCGAAAATGGCGCAACGGAGAATTATTGAAGATCAGGCAAGACAGGGCCGTGCCTCATAGGCACGGCCATGTCTATTCAAGCTTCTGGCCGTGTGTCAAAGGGCACGGGCGTGTGCCAAATCCCCTCAGCATCAGCCAGAGGCCGTGCCTCAAAAGCACACCCGTGCTTCAAAACAGAACCAAGCCAGTTCATGGCCGTGCCTCCAAAGCACGGCCGTGTCTTCATCCTGGAGCAAGCCTCAGCTGAAGGCCGTGCCTCACAGGCACGGCCGTGTGCAAGAACAGAAGCGCCCAAGCAGCTGGCCGTGCCTCAGAAGCACGGCCGTGTCCAGCAACTCAACTCCAGCCAGTGCATGGCCGTGCCTCCCAGGCACGGCCGTGCCATCAAACAGAAGAGGGACAAGACTGGGCCGTGCCTAAGAGGCACGGCCGTGCCTCAGATCAGAGAACTCACAAGTTCAGGCCGTGCCTCCCAGGCACGGCCGTGCCTTACCTTGTGCCCGAAGCCAACACAAGGCCGTGCCTCCCAGGCACGGCCGTGTGCACGGAGGCGAGCTGCTACCGAACCCTGCACTATAAATAGGCCTCTTTAGAGACCTAGCAAAGGGGGGGAGCCTTTAGGAGAGCCACCGGAGTTGTTCTTGAGCCGCCGACGCCTATTTCGGAGGAGATTCGACGATCCATCACCGATCCGACTGCTCCAGACCATTTCCATCTCATCTACGCAGAGATTGCACTCCGAGGAAGAAGATAAGTCTAGTTTCCTGCACTTATTTGTTTATCTTTGGGAACAAGATGTATTTCTTCATTCCTTTGGTTTGTACTCTCCTCGATATGGAGTAGATTTCCCTAGATTCTAGGATGTAGGATAAATCAGATGTAATGGATGGTTGTACTTGGATTTGATAATCTACCGTTTTCTATGATGTAAATGTGCATTGTTTTGTGGATTTGTGCTTGTGCATTGATGATAACTTGTGTATGTGTGAATCCATGAGGGTAGGAATTTGCTATGTATTGGGGAATCATTAGGCCGTATACCGGGGCGCTCTGTAATGGGGAATGCCTTGAACCGGGCGAGATTCCGAGGGGTTTCCTAATGCGTAGTGAATTCTTATGAGGAATAGTTAGCGGTCATTCATTATTGGGGAGAGATCCGTAAAAGGGTATCCAGTGACAGTGGATAAGGTTCTTTTAGTATTTCCGGGGCGCCTGAGTGACACGGGAATGCCTTGAACCGGGCTTCTAGAACCGTTTCAAACCAATAGTGAGTGACGTAAGAAACCTAATGATTTAATTCGAGGATACCTGACGAGGTTGAATTGGATAATTTGGTTGACATTCCTACAATTGAACAGTTATTGAGGAAAGGTAGAGGATCCAAGTCGATTAATCCATTCTCTGAGGAGTCCGAAATCCTAGGATCGCTTCACCCATAAGTGTCACAGTCGATCCCCTTCTCTGCTTTTAGGATTAAGCACTCTAGAACACTCGATCTCCCCCACACAACTCATGAACAGTTTTCTCTCCACCTTTTTGTGCTAGGTATAGTAAGTAATTCCACGGTCCCTGTGGATTCGATCTTTTTATTACTTGGCGATATTCCGTGCACTTGCGGAAGCACATCAAGTTTTTGGCGCCGTTGCCGGGGATCGTGCGCAATTATTTACTAACTTAGCACATTAAGTTTTTCTTTTATTTTCTTATACACACATAGCCCCATTCTTTATTTTTATTTCTTTTCATTTTATTCATTGGTACAATTCATTTGCACATATATTCTTTATTTTTCTGGCAATCTAATCCATTCTTTTATTTTGGTGCATGAGCAGGGCCGATCCTTCGGAGTTCCCATTTGATCCGGAAATTGAAAGAACACTCCGAAGGAGACTTCGAGAACAAAGAATAGTTATTCAAGTACAACCACAAACAATGGCCCAGAAATCATTGAAAGACTATGCCGCACCACAAACAAGAGGCTCAACGTCATGCATAGCCATCCCCAACATTGAAGCAGCAAATTTTGAATTTAATCCTGGTTTCATTGCAATGATACAACAAAACCAGTTTGGGGGTGGTCCACACGAAGACCCACATTTGCATCTTGAGATATTCTCAGATGTCTGCAGCACAAGAAGACAACAAGGGTTTAGCTTTGACGTTCAGAGGTTAATTCTTTTCAGATTCTCACTACGTGATCGGGCAAAGGACTGGTATCACTCTCTACCTCCAAATTGCATAGATTCTTGGGATAAATTGGTGAAGCTTTTCATGAACAAATTCTATCCACCAAGCAAGACTGCCCACATGAGGAATTTGATTTCAAGCTTTCAGCAAATGGATGGTGAAACTCTTTTTGAAGCTTGGGATCGATTCCAAGGAATGCTAAGGAAGTGTCCACACCATGGATTGGAACGATGGCTTGTTATACACACTTTCTACAACGGAATTAATTATCAAACGAAGGTATATTTAGATTCCGCTGCAGGAGGTGCTTTAATGAATAAGAGCCTTGAAGAAGCCGAAGAATTGATTGAAAGTGTGGCACTTAATCACCATCAGTGGGCTAATGAGAGAGGTAGCGCACAGAAAATCCCTGGGAGATACAATGTTGATCAATTCACTAAGCTGAATGCGCAGATTGACGCGCTTACAAAGAAGGTTGAAGGCATAAATGTTGGCAAGGTCCATGCGGTAGCAACCGTAAACTGTGATATATGTGGGGATTCATCTCATACAACAGAAATGTGTCCAGCTGTAGCACCTCAGAACCAGATAGTTCAATATGAACAGTGTGACGCAGTTGGAGCATACAATCAGAGGAACAACCCATATTCAAATACTTATAATCCGGGTTGGAAGAATCACCCCAACTTTTCATACCGCAACAACAACAATGCTTATCAAGGAGGGCCTTCCAATCAATCTGCACAACAACCAAAGGCTAGTGAAGAAGTGTCTGATACCCAGAAAATTTGAAAATTCTGGAGAAGCTTCAAGGAGATGTGGTCAAAATCAACGAAAAATTAGATGACCACGACAAGAGGATGAAGATGCAAGAGACCCAGATTGCTCAGATAAGCTCTTCACTCTCCTCCAGAACTGTGGGTACACTCCCAGGAAAACCAGAGTTCAACCCGATGGAGCACTGCAAAGCCATTGAGCTAAGGAGCGGACGGACCCTGAAGGATATAGAGCCTCAGGTGACTGCTCCTAGGGAAAGTACATACTTCACCCCAGCCGCTGTGCAACCTCCTTCCTCTATTCCACATGTTGAAGACAAGCTGGAGGAAGTTGAGACCGCAACACCCGCTGGGCCTTCAGAGCAAAAATCTAAAGTGAAGAATGTACCGTACCCGCAGCGACTCCTATGCAAAGAAAGAGATGATGAATTTGAAAAGTGGTATGAAAGGGTGAAGGATATCACGATGGAAGTTCCTCTTCTTGATGCAATAAGAGATATGCCCAAATTTTCCAAGTTCATCAAGGGAATAATTTCCACAAAAGACATCACCCGGCCTAAGAATGTTGTGGCACTTACTGAGGATGTTACTGAGAAGATATTGAACAACAAAATTCCTCAGAAACTTCAAGATCCAGGTAGCTTCTTCCTACCTTGCAAGATTGGAAATATTTCAATTGGAAGAGCTTTCTGTGATCTAGGAGCAAGTGTCAGCATCATCCCATACACTACAAGCGTTAAATGTGGATATCCGGATCTAATTCTGACACCGATGACCCTTCAGCTAGCCGACCAGACTTGCAGATATCCTAAAGGGCTAGTTGAAGATGTTCCGGTACAAGTCGGGGGGTTCACTATCCCCACCGACTTTGTAGTGCTTGACATGGACGAAGATCCGAATATCCCCATCATTTTGGGAAGGCCATTCCTTGCCACAGCGGGAGCCAATATTGACGTGAAGAACAGAAAGCTCTCGTTAGAAGTTGGTGGCAAGAAGATCACTTTCAGCCTCTCTCTTGATTGCAATGCCTACTTGCCAGAACCTCCTCACTTGTGCCGGTTGGAGACCACCCAACCGAGAAGAAGCTTGTACCAGAATTCCTTTTTGCTGGAAGATACACCCGCTCCAGCCAACCAAATAAGGGAGCTATGTAAAAAATCACAAAAATACAAAGTTCCACCGAGGGGAAGGTTGCGATAGGGCAACCAATGATCCCTTGTACATTAGTTAATAAGGGGTCGAGCTAATGACCTTAAACAAGCGCTTCTTGGGAGGCAACCCAAGGGTTTCGTTTGTTTTGCATTCCTTTTCTTGTTCATATACATATACTTTTCTTTCGTTTAAGTTTGTTTTGTTGAGTCCTAATAAAATTTCCTTGTTTTTGCAGGGAAATGCGGAAAACAACAAGCAATAAAACTGGGCCGTGTCTATTAGGCACGGCCGTGTTCTTTATTTTGGAGCTTTGCAGTTGAGGCCGTGTCTACTAGACACGGCCGTGTGTCAATAAGGAAGGCAACAGGTCTAGGCCGTGCTCCAAAAGCACGGCCGTGTGTGCAAACAGAAGGGGCACAGCTCAAGACCGTGCCTAAGAAGCACGGGCGTGCCTGAGACCAGAACCACACCAGCAAGAGACCGTGTCTCAGAGACACGCCCGTGTCTACAAACAGAGCCTCGCCAACTTCCACCCGTGCCTCCCAGGCACGGGCGTGTTTCTGGACAGAAGGCCGACAACCACGGGCCGTGCCTCACAGGCACGGCCGTGTCTCTCCCACATATAAAAAGCACACGGGCGTGTCTGCCCTAACACACGCCCGTGCGCCGCCCTTTTTTCCAGCCTTTTCCCCTTCCAATCTCTCCCTTCTTCCTTCCTTCTTCCTCCTCCAACCTCCCCAAACCTTACTTTTTCAAACTTTCCTTTTTCTCCTAAACCCTTCTACATCTCTTCTATCTTCCCTAAAAACCCTCAGATCTGATCTTGATCTCTCATCTTCAAGAAATCTGCAAAGATGTTGAAGAAGTTTCGCAGCAGATCTGGTGGATCCGGAGATGGAGACGAGTCCGGAAAGAAGAAAAGCAAGGAGCCCGCCAAGGAGAAGGCTCCGGCGAGAGAGAAAAGCACTACAAAAGACAAAGGGAAGCGAAAAGCCTCCGAAGAAATTGTCACAAACAATCACGGCATCATCTTCAGAAATGACATTCAAAAGGAGAGGTATACCAGTTTATCTTCCCGCAAAATTTACTGCTCTCGTTATGTAGATGAAAATACCATGCAATCATTAGGAATTAAGGATGATGTAGAGTGGATGTTGGATAATATAGGATGGATAGAAATCATGAATTTTCGCTTTCCAACATACCCTAGAATAACTTTAGAATTCCTTAGTTCCCTAGAGGTCCAATTCAAGACTGGATTAAAGGATTCAGGAAACATTACTTTTAGATTGTTTAATGTAGAATATAATTGGACCCTAGACCAATTCTATGATTGCTTAGGTTTGTCTTCTGGAGAGACTAGGTTTTTAGATAACCGATTTGACAGTACTAAGTTTTGGAGTACAATTACTTCTTCCAAAGAACCCTATGATCCTTCGAGGTCAAAGGCTACTATGTTTCAGAACCCAGTATTTAGATACCTTCACCGCGTCATGTCTAAAACAATTTTTGGTAGATCAGAAAGTGATGGCGTGGTGAGGAAGTTAGAACTTTACTGCATCTGGGCAATGTTACATAAAGTCGAATTTAACACTGGGTTCCATTTTCTCCAAAACCTAGTAAAAATATCAAAATCTTCTACTGGGGATATAGTTGTGGGCGGCCTAATCACAATCATCGCTACAGCCTTAGGATGTGATTTAAGTGGATTAAAGGCTGTTCAAGGCAACACAAGAATTGATTTAGAAACTTGCCTAGCGATGAAAATGATTTGTAAAATCCCAAGTGGGTATGGGTTCTGTTTATCTAATGGATCTATTTTTCCATTACCTCACCCTGGGATTACAGTGAGACAGGCCGAGAATTGGATTCTTCGAGCCCCAGTAGATGGTCTCTCCCCCTCCACACATGTACCACTTGAGCAAATTCACGAAACATTTCACCAAGAACCTTCACTCCATGAACTATCTGACCATGAGGCTGAGCCTGCACCTGCAAGACCATCATTTGCATTTGGTGGGGCAGACTCAGCATATGACTTCTCAGAATTCCGAACCTCCCTAAACTCGCTTCATGAAGAGCACTCATCATACCAACATCAGTTGGAAGAATATAGTGCAATGAAACAAGAGCAAGCTAGGGAGGTACGGAATTATTATGCCAAGGCAGATGAGTTCTATTCTAGGATGGATGATTTCGTGAATCAACAATATGTGGAGTGGTATAAAGAAGAACAATTTAGGAAGTCCATGGAACTTACATGCCAACAAGTTAATGCCCTTTATCAATATCATGAACATTTAGGCAACTTACCTAAACTTCCTGGATTTCCACTAGGGACTCGTAAACAAAAATCTCCTCCTCCTCCTCCTTCAAAACCTGAAGGAAATAGAGAAAAGTTCAAGTCTGGGGGGAGTAAAAAAAAAAAAAAAAAATTAAAAATCACAAAAAAATGTAAATAGTGTAAATAGTTGCACTTTGTTTTGAACTTTGCTTTGAAATTTATTTTCTTACTTAGTTTGCAATTTGTTTTGAAATTTGCTTTTGCACTTTGCTTTGAAATTTGTTTTTGCAATTTGCTTTGAATTTTGCTTTATGCACGGTAGATAATCATGTCAGTAATCAACATGTCATCTGATGCTTGTTTCTCTTGCAAGAACAGTAGCACTTGTTAAGATAAGGATGATTAGTGCTTGTAGATAATATCCTAGGACTATGTCTTTTCTTATCTTCATAAGTAGGAAGTGAGCTAGGATAACTTAGATAGTCAAACCTTGGCCTGGTTTTAGGATCTCTTTCACTTATACCTAATCTAGGAGGTTGATAAGTTTCTGAAAGTAGTCATGATTCATGAAACCTGCTTAGTACTAGTGTTTCCATGGTGATCTTCCATTGCATTTTGGTTACTGGACCAACTCAAGGCATGTAAGCTCTTTTGGAAAAATCTTACATCCTTGCCAAAAAAAAAAAAAAAAAAAAAAAAAAAAAAAAAAAAAAAAAAAAAACTCTACCGTTTGCAATAAAAACAAAATTCAATTGCAAAAACAATAAAAGGATGAAAAAAACAGTATCGGGAGTGGAAACTTGTCATTTACCCCTTTGAGACCGAAAAGCGGTTACTGGGGAAATAAATGACTTGATTCCCTTGACTTGAGGCAATCCTTTGAGACCTTGTGCAATGGAAGATATGAACCAAGTCTGTGGCAGGTAAGTGTCTAAGACCGGGAACACTTAGGAACTCGGTAGCATGACGACTTGACTTGAAGTAAGGATTTTGATACCGAATTGATTTAGGTCACTTTTTGCACTAGCACAGAGAACTATTTCTAGGCCATTGTTTTGATGATTCTTAGTTTCATGCTTACCACTGCTCATGCTTGATAAGATTAGATTGCTGTGCTTAGGATATTTATATTGCTTGCATTGATTATCTGCATCTAGACGCTAAGTTTTTGCTTGAGGACAAGCAAAGGTTTAAGTCTGGGGGTGTGATGTGCGTAGGATGTATACCTGTTTTCATGCTTTATTTGCACATCTTTCTTGAGCTTATTGCTTCATTCTTATGTATATTGCATCCCATATTCATGCATTTAGGCATATATTTTACATTTCCTAGTTCGGAGATCTGCTCGTGTTTTTACATGTTTCAGGATGGAAAATGGAGCGAAAACGGCGCAACGGAGAATTATTGAAGATCAGGCAAGACAGGGCCGTGCCTCATAGGCACGGCCATGTCTATTCAAGCTTCTGGCCGTGTGTCAAAGGGCACGGGCGTGTGCCAAATCCCCTCAGCATCAGCCAGAGGCCGTGCCTCAAAAGCACACCCGTGCTTCAAAACAGAACCAAGCCAGTTCATGGCCGTGCCTCCAAAGCACGGCCGTGTCTTCATCCTGGAGCAAGCCTCAGCTGAAGGCCGTGCCTCACAGGCACGGCCGTGTGCAAGAACAGAAGCGCCCAAGCAGCTGGCCGTGCCTCAGAAGCACGGCCGTGTCCAGCAACTCAACTCCAGCCAGTGTGTGGCCGTGCCTCCCAGGCACGGCCGTGCCATCAAACAGAAGAGGGACCATTCTGGGCCGTGCCTAAGAGGCACGGCCGTGCCTCAGATCCGAGAGCACGGCCAAGTTCAGGCCGTGCCTCCCAGGCACGGCCGTGCCTTACCACGGCCGTGTGCCCGCCCGAAGCCAACACAAGGCCGTGCCTCCCAGGCACGGCCGTGTGCACGGAGGCGAGCTGCTACCGAACCCTGCACTATAAATAGGCCTCTTTAGAGACCTAGCAAAGGGGGGGAGCCTTTAGGAGAGCCACCGGAGTTGTTCTTGAGCCGCCGACGCCTATTTCGGAGGAGATTCGACGATCCATCACCGATCCGACTGCTCCAGACCATTTCCATCTCATCTACGCAGAGATTGCACTCCGAGGAAGAAGATAAGTCTAGTTTCCTGCACTTATTTGTTTATCTTTGGGAACAAGATGTATTTCTTCATTCCTTTGGTTTGTACTCTCCTCGATATGGAGTAGATTTCCCTAGATTCTAGGATGTAGGATAAATCAGATGTAATGGATGGTTGTACTTGGATTTGATAATCTACCGTTTTCTATGATGTAAATGTGCATTGTTTTGTGGATTTGTGCTTGTGCATTGATGATAACTTGTGTATGTGTGAATCCATGAGGGTAGGAATTTGCTATGTATTGGGGAATCATTAGGCCGTATACCGGGGCGCTCTGTAATGGGGAATGCCTTGAACCGGGCGAGATTCCGAGGGGTTTCCTAATGCGTAGTGAATTCTTATGAGGAATAGTTAGCGGTCATTCATTATTGGGGAGAGATCCGTAAAAGGGTATCCAGTGACAGTGGATAAGGTTCTTTTAGTATTTCCGGGGCGCCTGAGTGACACGGGAATGCCTTGAACCGGGCTTCTAGAACCGTTTCAAACCAATAGTGAGTGACGTAAGAAACCTAATGATTTAATTCGAGGATACCTGACGAGGTTGAATTGGATAATTTGGTTGACATTCCTACAATTGAACAGTTATTGAGGAAAGGTAGAGGATCCAAGTCGATTAATCCATTCTCTGAGGAGTCCGAAATCCTAGGATCGCTTCACCCATAAGTGTCACAGTCGATCCCCTTCTCTGCTTTTAGGATTAAGCACTCTAGAACACTCCGATCTCCCCCACACAACTCATGAACAGTTTTCTCTCCACCTTTTTGTGCTAGGTATAGTAAGTAATTCCACGGTCCCTGTGGATTCGATCTTTTTATTACTTGGCGATATTCCGTGCACTTGCGGAACACACATCAACATCATAGGTCATTCTTAAAACATAGGTATTCATTTTTTTTCATAATCAATCTATCATTTATACATAAATATCCAGAAATTATCGAAGGAACTTTCGGGTATTACACTACAGAAGTCAGAATCAAGAGGATAGGTGATGCATGCTATGACACCATTACGCTCGCTTTCTCCATTTTGTCCACTAATTCACCAATTTATTGTCTTTTTTTAATTTAATTTTAAAAATTATTCTCGCATTATCTATTTTATTGATTATCTTTTTTGTCTTTGTAAATTACAATCGATTCACGAGGCTGATAGGTGGATAACGATAGAAAGTCATCTAGAATTAATATTATAATTAATAATTTAATTTTAAAAATAATTAAATATCAAATTAATTTAGTTGTAAAAAATGATTATAATTAAACTAGGGGTAATATAGTAAATATTAAAGTAAGTAATGTATTAAAACCTTCAAACAAACAAGGTTTTGTCTCATTACCTAGGATTAAACCAAACAACATTAGGTTATGTTTTATTCCCTATAACCTTGGTTATGTGATTACTTGGTAATCACATAACCAAGGTAATCACGGATAACCCCCAACCAAACGCACCCTAAAGGATTTCTAAAATGAAGGATTTGAAATATGAATCACAATATTTTTAATCATGCGCGTTTATCTTTACTTAGCATATGCTCAATATTCTGATTAACTCTTACATGTTCTTTATGATCAAAATCTAATTAAGTTCTTGCATGTTTCTTGTGATTAAAATCTAATTAAGTTTTGTAAGCTTTTTGTGCTTAACATATATATTATTGTTTGTCACATGCTTATTGTGTTATGTTCTGCATTGATAGTTACATATATATTTTACTTGGTCAAATTTATATTTAAGTTAGTTTCTTTTATTCCCTTGTAAATTATGTGATTTAGAATTTAAATCTATCACTCGTAAAATTGTAAATGCTATTCACCATCTCTAACATGCAATTATGTCTTACAAAAGAATCTTAAATAAATAAGATGCATTAAAGATGAATGAATGCACTAGTAAATAATGAGAGAAAAAAATAATGAAGTAAAAGAAATTTTCATCAACTTTAATTTTTAATGATGGTCTAGTTGACTAACTTAACTTAGATAATTTAAATAGGTCATAAGAATACAAAAATTTAAATTTTTATTACAGAATTTACATTTCAAAAGTAGAACAAACTTTAAATGGAATGTAAAATAAAAAAGTAGTTGAACTAGATGATATTCTGATGTAAGTATGAAACTGCCTAGGGAAGTATGACATTAAATGACTTACAAAGTTATTTAATTTTATATTAAAAATAAAAAAATATTGACGTATAAAATTAAATTATAAAGATATTAAGTTAATAAGTCAATCCATTTTAGCAAAAGGTGGAATCCGCCACTCCATCAGCCCACACGGTCGGCCCCACGACCATTTATGAGGAGATAAATCAAAAAGCTGTAGTTGGCCATTACGGGGAGGACATTTGCCTCAGCTTTATCGAGATTCAACCCTTATCCACTGCAGCAAGTCTATCCTACAGTAATCAACTCAACCATGCCATGAGGGCTAATAAGTCAATCCATGAAACATTGGGAATGAGTGATAGAAAAAAGACTAAGGAAGGAGACCACGGTGATCCAAAATCAATTTAGATTTATGCTTGGAAGGTTGACAATAAAAATTATACATCTTCTCAGACAATTAATTGAAAAATATTATGAAAAGAAGCAAGACTTACACATGATATTCGTCGACCTAGAAAAACTTATAATAGAGACCTGAGGAAAATTATGTGGAGAATTCTAGGGAAAAAAGGTGCTAACGTAGTATATATTGAAATAATTAAGAATATACATGAGAATGCAATGACAAGAGTGAAGACTCAAGGTGGATTAAACAAAGTATTTCCTATAAATATAGGGTTACATCAAAAATTAGTTCTAAGTTTCTATCATTTTATACTATTCATGGATGAACTCATTGTAGATGATACGTTACCTGGTGCATACTATTTGTAGATGATATTATTTTGGCAGATAAGACATTTAAAGGAGTAAATGATAAGCTTAAATCTTTGTAGGAAATACTAAAAGTAAAGGTTTGATTTAGTAAAGTAAAGATAAAATATATAAAATTAAGTTTAACAATATTAGATGTAGTATGACTATTGTTAAGATAGGAGATGCCGAGTTACTAGTAATTGAGAGTTTTAAGTATTTATGATCATTTTTGCAAAAGGATGAAGGGGTGGAGAGAGATATATAACATATAATACAAATAGGAGGATTAAAATGGAGGAGTGTGTTATGTATTTTTTGTGATCATAAAATACCTCTAAAACTATTCTATAAAATAACGGTTAACTCTGCTATGTTATATGAAATTGAATGTTAGGTTATAACTCGAGTACACGAGCTAAAGAAGAGAGTCGCAGAGATGAGAATGTTAAAGGTGGATGTATGGACATATGAGGATGAACATGATAAGAAATAAGAACATTAGAGAAAGTCAGAGTTGCACTTATTAAGGAAAACTCTGAGATACATGTTCAATATGGTGCAGATATGTACTTAGATGACTAATAAATGCTCTAGTTAGAAGATTTAAAATTATGACAAATATGCACATTAAATAAGAAAGAGAAATGTAGGACCAGTGCATGCTAGAGGAGGGAGGTGAATAGTATTCATCGTTCATTTGTTCTATCACAAAGACTCATAGCGGAATTAGATAAAGAGATAGGAAACTCACAGATTTTTACTTGGTTCCTAACCCTCCAGGGTTAGTACATCCAAAGCCTATGCATGGGAAGGCACTCATCCACTAATGATCTCCTTTTTGAAACTTTTTTGAAATAAGAAATATTCATCTTATAGTCCAAAATATATAAATGAGAGTACAAAGTGTAAGACTAAAATGAAATAACAAATTCTTGAGATGATCGATATGGAAGTCCTTAGCGCAACACATTCTTTCTGGAGCTTCCTTGATCACACGAGCAGAATCCATTCACATTCAATAGCACCACAGGATGAAGAGTATGGAGAATTAGGGTTATTCTAGTGCTCCTCATTGAGGCTCCTTATATAGACGTTTTTGGGCCCCCGAATCCCTTTCCGAGTGCCCTGAGCTGATTCGATTCGATTCGATCTTTTTGATCTTTATCAGGGGCGATTCTTCTTGATCTAGGCACTTGGACTATCCAGGGGTGCCTAGAGTAACATTCGGGCGTCAAGATCTAGTCAACTTAGGTTTGACTTGAGTTGACCCTGGGCTTGGTTTGGTTGCTTCTATTTGCTCCTCTTATGCTTCTTTAGTCTTACTTCCAGCTCTGGTTCCTGTAAGATAAGCATACAAATATGCAAGCAACCTAAATCTACCTGTAGTCTGTCTAACCTACAAGGCTTACCTAAGTCTTATCATGTAGGTCTAACCTCCTAGGCTTACCTGTGCCTAACTTTTAGTTAGGACTAGTCACTTCTATAGGTAAACTTCCCACCTGCTAAACATCCGATCACCCTTGACCTGTTTGGACTATCCTTTGCCTAATCTCTAATTAGAATTAGTCACTTTCTAGATAGACTTCCCACCTGCCACATATTCGATCACCTGTGACCTGCTTGGACTTTCCCTTGCCTAACCTCTAGTTAAGCCTTTCTTACTGAACTTCACTTACTAGGACTTCTTGCCCAACTTGACTCACCATGACATCCTACCCAGCTTCACTCAATAGGTTTTTCTTACCCAGCCTCCAACTAGGACTTCCTCTACCTAGCCTCCAACTAGGACTTCTCCTACCTAGCCTCTAACTAAGACTTCTCCTACTTAGTTTTAACTAGGACTTCTCCTACCTAGTCTCAATTAGGACTTCTTGCTAATCTTTTGGTTAAACTGACCTGACTAGACTTCACTTAGATCCAAACATCAAGTGTTGTTTGGATCAACCCTTGGTCAAACTGATTAGACCTAGGTATATTGTTAAACATCGAAACCCTGGAGGCATACTAATGCTCTCTACACCACAAGAAAGACTAAAGAAGACTTGATTAGAAATGATAAAATATTTAAATATAGATGATGATATAGGGATAGAGCCTAATGGCATGAGAGAATCCACACACATAACCCCATCTAGAGGGACAAGTCTTGATATTATTGTTATTGCTATTGTTACTTAACTTTAGCACTTTTAGCTCCCTATTATTGCAAACGACACAACTCCGAGGTCTTTGAGCTTAGGGCTGGTGAATTTTCTTCGATCCCCAGTTATGTGTTTGGAGAACCTATTGTCTAACATCCATTGGTCTATTCCTTACTGAGCTTGCATTCACATAATGTATATGGTTCTTTAGTACCCAATAACTATTGGGTCCTAACTTGTTAACAAGAAATAGCCTGGGAACCCAAGCCTTAATAGTTCTAGAATCATTATTGAATTATCTATTCACAAGAGATATGTATAATTTTTGTTTGCATTTAACTTAAATCTAGCTGTGTTGTATTTAGCACATTGATATCCAAATATCATGTTTGGATACTTGGAACTTGATGTGAACATTTCCAATGATTTTTTTCAAATATTTACCTTGAGTTTTTAAGAAAAAATTCTACTCCTCAAGTCTTTTGAATTGAGTTGAGGTGCCGCCTTAAACCATTTAAGTTGAAGAGGTGAAATTGGTCTCCTCCTTAAGATCTTTGACCTCCTTAAGAAGAGACTTGACTTGGTCATTGGATTTAACTATTCATTTGTAAGACATGAAATGGTTTGATACAATTTATTCTATAAGTGGATCACATAACTCATCAATTAACTCTTCTAAGTTATTGAGTAGATCATCGTCATCAAATGGACTTCTTGGTTTAGACTCAAAATCAGTTGACTCTTCTAAGTCATTGAGTAGATCATCATCATCAAATGGACTTCCTAGTTCATGTTGGTGCAGGGAGCACCAGATAATCGAACCTATGTCTTGATCATGGTAAAGAGTTCAAGTTAAGATTATATTGTGTATTGATAAGCTAATCTAAGTGTGCAAGTACCACAGGAAAGTCCTAGTCGAAGGCTAGACAAGGCAAACCCTAGTTGGAGGTTAGGCAAGAAGTCCTGGTCAATGGGATGGGGTAAGGAAGTCTTAGTAGATCAAGGACACCGAGTGAGAAGTCTAGGCGGTCAGTGGATTGGACGTCTAGTAGGTCGATGGGTCAACGATGATCGAATATCAAAAAGAAGTCTTGGGGTCAGAGGATCGGATGTTGAATAGAAAGTCCAAATAGGTCTAGAGGACCGAATATTTGGTAAAAAGTAAACACTCTTGAGAGGAGTAGGTGAGGAGGCGTTCCCTTGAAGGAAATAGTAGGTATTAGTCTGACCTAAAATTTCACTAGAAATTCAAAGTCAAGACCAAATAGTTCTAAAACTATCTAAACTTAAATTCTATATTATATTTGTATTATTCTAACTTTGTAATGCAGGAAGTAAGTTTAAAGGAAATTTAGAAAATTAGATTTTGGGCACCCTATTAGATCCAGGTGCCCAGATAGTCTGTGCGCCCCTATTAGATCTGGACACCCGGATAATATTTCTTTGGGCCAACGAGGGGGATGAGGTGGTAAATCCCGATTGGCTAGGACACCTCAACTTCTAAGTGCTTAGAAGAGATCTAGGAACCCGAAGAAGGATAAGACGTATCAGAGCCAAGCTTGATTCCAAAATTGCCACGTCAGCATTCCAGGCACCCGAAAAGGATCTAGGGCCTAGAGATGCTAAGTCAGTGATTACAGTGGATCGGATAACCCATGGTAGGGGCGCCCGGAAGGGGATCCAAGAGCCCTGATTACTCCATAAAAGCACCCTCGAAAAGAGCCTTCGAAATGACATTCACAACGACTCTGCAATAGCTATTCATGTGCTCTACACTCCTGAGACCCTACTACAATGCCAAGATGCTATATCGACACTATGCTCAAGTTCTCAAGTAAAGTTGGTAACTAGTAGTAAAGTTTTGTTTCATCTTTTTTGCATTTATTCTCTAGGAATGGTAAACATGTTACCGTTCCTCTTCTTGTAAAAGTTAACGAGAAAGAGTCCTTTAGTGGATTGCCCATCGTAAGCAGTCAAGGACTGTAGACCTTGAAATAGCAGCCAGATGCTGTGAACCAACTAAACAGAAAAGTATTATTTAGTTTGTGATTGAGTTTTCCATTTTCTACATGTACTTAAAATAAATTCTCAAAAATGAGTGAAAAGTAAAGTGTGTTATTTACTCCCCTCTCTATGCTCTAACGGTTTTACAATTGGTATTAGAGTAGGGGTACGCTGAATTAGTGAAACCACCATTCGAGCAAAAAGTTTGTTTGTTTTCTTCACTCATAAATCAAGTAGTCTGAATTGGTGCAATCACCTCTTTTAACAACTTGTTCAATTTTTTTGGAGTTCCTCAAATTTGGTACAAACATCACTCGAGAAGTTTTCGTTATTTATGCTTCTTTGTTCCCGTACTACTAATCCAAGATTAAATGTTGATACATTATTTAAATTTTTTCTATGCAAGAGATTTGTTCTAATGGCCTATCAAAAAGGCTACAATACAAACCATCCACCTCTCTTCTCCAGGGAAGATTTCAGCTACTAGAAAGGTTGGATGGAGTATCACTTGAAGACATAGGTGGAGATGTGAATAATTATCCAAACTGGATACACTCCCTTACCAATGAAGGAGTCCCCCTAGCTTATGATAAGTGGGACTAACAAACCAAGAGAAAAATTAAAGCTGATCCAAAAGCCATACAGACCCTCTAGTGCGGCATAATGAAGGAGCAACTCAATCAGGTAGGACCCTTCAATGGTGCAAAGAACTTGTGGGAAAGTTAATCGAGTTGAATGAAGAAACCATTGATACAAAAGTAAGTAAAAGAGATCTAATTTTAAATAAACTATATAATATTAAAAAGTAGGAAGGAGAATTTGCAAGCCAACTTCACACCCGAATCCAAGACCTTCTTAATGGCTTCCATGCAATTGGACAACCAATCAAAAATTGAGACGTGAAAGGTACGCATTGAAAGCGTTTTTGAGAACTACCTTGTGGGCATTAATGGTCGATGCTTACAAGGTCTCTCGAGACCTTTCAAAAGTTGAATCAGATGAGCTATTTATTGAATTTGAGTTATATGAACAGGCTAATGCTCCTCTACTCAAGAAAGGTATTGCCTTAATTGCAAGTCAACACAAGAAGAAGGAGCCAAGTTCCAAATCTTGAGTGGAGCTCGAATCCAAAGATGAATTGGATTCAGAAGATGATGAAAAACTCAACTCTGAACTATTAAACCTAGTTCGAAAATTGTTCAAAAGAAAGAAAGGGTATACAAAGCACGAGATCAAGAAAATGAATCAAACAATGAACAAGCCATCTGCATCAAATTAAAATAATATCAATACCGAAGTAATGTGCTACGACTACAACTAAAAGGGTCTTTATAAGTCAGAATGTCCAAATCAGAAGAAGGACAAGAATCAATGAAGAAGGAAAGCTCTAATAGCCACATGGGACTAGTCATCTTTAGAAGATTATGATGAAGAAGAACAAGCCCAAGCGAACATTCTAACACTACCGGTGCAAGATCAAGTGGTCAAAACTGAGTCCGGATCTGAGTCTGAGCCCAAGTCTGGATCCAAATTTAAAGTCGAGTCTGAAAGAAGCCACAGATCTATATCCATTTCAGATGATTCTAATAGCGAGGTAGACTCTCCCCTAGTAAATAGATTGTATTTCTTAATTTATGATTTGACTCGTGAGCTAACCAAATCAAATTTGTAGGTCAAGTATGTCCAAAAAAGGGTCAAACCTTTAAGGAGAAGACTGACCTGAGGATTTCAACTGAGCAAGTTCAAATTGGAACTTCAACTCAAGTCTAACAACTTAAGGAAGAAAATTTCAATTTGAAAACTCAAGTTAAAAGCCTTCAAAGATCATTGGAACGGTTCACCTCGGGTTCTAAGTATCTCAATATAGTACATGAAACTCAAAGGGTCGTATTCAATCAATCTAGACTCTGATATAAGTCTAAAACATGATTCAAATTGTACTTATCATTGGTAAATTGAATTAATAGACAACGAATCCAAGCATGGGTTCCCAAGTCCATCTTAACTAATCAAGTCGGACTGAATCAATATTTGGTCCCCAAGGATCAGATTCACTATCTGACTAGATCTTATAAGGGTCATGATCAAAAGGGAGTCAATAAAAAAAATCATAATAGTTAAATAAATTGAGTGTCATTTTTTTCCTTTTTATTTTCTGAACTTAGATTGAACCTAGGCTAGATAAGGATAAAGACTTGACTAACACTTAACCTAGTATTAAGGTTAGGTGAGATGATAGTACATTAGAGAAACTTGGTCTAGATAGTCAAGTGAGGTAAGGAGTCCTCTACTTGGTCTACTTAGCAAAATGAAGCTAATTGAAGCTACCTCAACAAACTCTAGACTAGTTAGACCAAAGATTTTCATTAGATTAACTAAGTATATAATTTCATGAATTAGCTTTGTCTTAGAAGTGGTTATTGTTCCGATACCCAAGAAGACTTCTATGTCTTACCATGACTTAGAAGCTAAAACCTGAAATGTATACTTAATTGATCAACGGTTAAATTTGAATCTAACTTAAGGTCAATCAAGTCTTAGAATTTCATATTAAAATAATCAAGAATAAAATTGAACAACCATCTCACACAACTCATAGGATTAACTAATTAAAAATCTAGAAATGGGTGAGATGGATTTAGGATAGAATTTGAACTAACTAAACTCAAATTTATAAAAAAATTCATTTAATTCAACTTAATCAATTAACCTTAAACAAATTAATTTACCATAATAAATTTAAGAATTCTATTCTAACTAAATTTAAAATTCAATTAAACTTAACTTAATAAAACCTAATTAATCCAACAATAATAAAATTAATTAATTAAACCTTAATCAAATAATATCAATAGCTTAAATAAGTTTAACTTGAACTTTAATAAATCCAAATTCATCTAACTCAATTTTAATGAAAAATAAGATTAACAAACTCACACAATTCACCTAAAATAAACCTTCATTAAAATCTTAAACTTAATTATTAAAGTCATCCAAATTGAATAACTTAACCTAATCGAATTGAACCTTCTGGGCTTAACCAAATAGGAAAAATAGGTAGACTAGAATTGATTTTAAAAAATAGTCCTTCTAAACCAGTAATTTTTTTCAAAAAGTTATGTTTATTAAAACTTTTTTATTTCAAAACTTATGTTTTTCAAATCGAGTTTTCAAAACTTATGTTATTTAACCCATTTTTCAAAACTCTTAGTAACAACTTAGGTTTTTCAAAAATTAATTGGAATATGTGTTGGTACAGGGAGTACCAGATGATCGAACATTAATTTTGATAATGGCAAGATGTTCAAGTTAAGTGTGTGGTGATTACTAACGAGTTGATTTAAGTGTGCAGAGAGCACAGAAAAGCGCTAGTTGAGACTAGGCACAGGCAAGTCCTAGTGGAAACTAGGCAATGGAAGTCCTGGCTGGAGGCTAAGTGATGACACTCCTGGTTGGAGGCTAGATAGTAAAAGTCCTAGTCTGGAGGACTAGGCTAAAGTCTTGGCAGTTCAAGTGCACCAAGTGAAAGTCCAGACAGGTCAGGTGGACCAGATGGTTGGTAGTGGGAGTCCAGGCTGGTCAGGTGGATCAGATATCTAGCAGTGAAAGTCTCGGCAGGTCAGGTGGACCAAATGTCTAGTAGAAAATTCAGAGGATCGAGGATCGAGGCTAAGAAGAAAGTCCAACAAGTCTGAAGGACTTGGTTGACAAATAGATAAAATTTTTCAAGTGGAGTGGATAAGGGCGCGTTCCTAGTGTGGGAAAAGTAGGCGTCGGTCTAACCCAGGATTTCATTGAAAATCCAAAGTTAAGACCAAAAATAGTTGCAAAACTATTTATCTTTTCCTGTTATTTTTAGTTTTGTGCTAACTTGTAATGCAGGAAAGAAGACATAGGAACTTTGATTTCGAACGCCCTTATCTGGATCTAGGCGATTGGAGTCTAGGCGCTCTGATTAGTTTTAGGTGATCGGACGTCAGTAGAATGGAGCCAATGAAACAGTGAGGTGGCAAGTCCCAATGGTCGGGACACCTCAACTTCTAGGCGCCCGGAGTGGTTCCCAGCGCCTAGATTTGAATAAGCATTGCAGAAGTCAAAGTTCATTCAGAATCTCCACGGCAGCATACAGGCGCCCAAAAAAGGATATAGGGGTCTGGAAATGTTGAGTCAGCAGCGCCGATGGTGGATCGACAGTCAACGTGGAGGCACCTAGAAAGGATTCTAGGCGCCCAGAAAGCCCTATATAAGAGCATCGAGGGAGACCACTCATTGCATCAATTCAGAGATAATTAACGATCATCTGCATGTGAAGCAACAACCAGAAATGTCGTCGTAATGCCGAAGTGTTGCACAAGGAGTCTTCATCTACTTTACTTCAGTAAATCTAAACGATTTTTTACTTCATTTCTAAGGATGGTAATGTTATTACCATTCCTATATTTTTGTAATATTTAACTCCCTTTCATAAGAGGGGAGTTATTTAGTTGATTACCCAATGTAAACGATCAACTGATCATGGGCCTTGGAATAGCAGCTTGTAGCTGTGAACCAAGTAAAACACCCGTGTTCTTTTTCATTGTGTTTTTCTTTTCCGCTACATTTACAACTCTGATCGTAACAATTCACAGGCAACTTTATGAAATTTGAAAATACTACCGATAGCGCTATTCATCCCCCTCTAGCACTCTCAACGATCCTACAATTGGTATCAGAGCTGGCTGGCTCTTGATCAGACTAACTGCCACGGGAGCAAGACGGCAAAGTTGGAGGGGGAGAAAGGTAACTATTCTAAAGTTCATTTTAAGTTTTATATAATATGTTTTAAGTGCAGGGAGAGAGGACACTATAAAAACTAGTGTCCTACTCATAAGAATCGGACGACACCACCAGCAGCAAAGGAGCAACTAGAGCTCGGAGAAATAAAGACCATATGTCACATCCCGAGAGATGGCTGTTTGAAAAAATTTCGGCAGCATCTCCCTTGTAACAATTCAACTTTTCCTGAAACATTTCAACATAAGACCCACATAGCCTCAACCACATACTACAAGATATAGAAAATATCCAACTATCAGAATAAAGGCTCACATGGCCACTTACTAGTACAACACATGCATGTAAAAATACCACAACATCAAACCAATGAGATACAACCACAACAACGACCGACAACAAACTCCACTAGACTACGAAAATGGAAACTGCACGAGTGGAATTAATACAATGATAAAATCCACGTATACAAGCATAAGTCCAAAAGCCACACATCCAAATACAAACCGAAAATCACACAAAGAAACTAACACAAACTAACTCCCAATCGAATCTCACATCTCAACCAAATTTAACCTAACCAAGTCCAATTAACACAACTTAATCTGATTAACCTAATTAAATCAAATTAACACAACTCGGCTAGATTAACCCAATCAAATCCAGTTAACTCAAATTAACCTTAACCGGATCAAACACTAACTTAACCAAGATCAATTCATCATTTTTAATTAATTAATTATTAACTAAATATTAAACTAATTAATACTTTAACTAACTCATTAATTATCTAATTAAACCTATTTAACTATAAGCAAACTTTAATCTAATGTAAAATACCAAAATTTTTAGGGACTAATTTGTAATAATATAAATTAATTCCTAAATTTTGTAAGGGTATTAGGGTTTAATTAGGCTTAATTAGAAAGCCTAATTAACCACACTCAATTGGTTAAACCATTTAGCCCCATTTAAATGAGCCCAATTATAACCAATTGATTAGGCCTATATAGCTCTTAGAGATTAAAGGATTAAATGGGTTAATGGATATAGGATCCAAACCCGTTAACACAGATCCGCCCATTAAGAAACCATAAAAAGCTTCGAAGCCGCGATTCTCTCGAGCTCTTCCTCTGTCTCGTCGCCCTCTTCCTCTGTTCTTCTTTGAGCTCGGCGGACGATGGCGATAGGCGAAGGAGAAGCTGGATCGGAGGTCGCGGACGAGTAAGGTTCGATTCAAGCCTCGCATGGATGGCTGTTGGTGATCGGCGATCCACGATCTGCAGTTGGTGGAAACGCGAGGCGGAGAAGAGAGATCGGGCGGAAGGAGTTGAAAGAGGTAAGATCGGTTTAGATCTTGGGTTTCTAGGCTTCCTTGCTTCGAGATTTCGCTGTGATTTCAAGTTGGTTTTAGATCTGTGACGGTGATCAAAGTGATTTGGAGTTTGGGTGTTTCTTCTTGTCTCGGCCAAAATTGGAAGAAGGAATTAAATCAATCGGAATTCTAGGGCACGACTTCAAATTGAGGTAAGATCTCAATTCTAATCGGGTTCATAACAAATTTCGATTGGTATACGATCCAAGATTTTTGGATTGATTCGGTTTCATTGGACCTTGAAGTGGAGTTGCCTTCTTCCTGTTCCGACCGCGAGTGGAAAAGGGAGAAAGAACCGAAGATACAAATCTAGGGCAAGATCTAGGGATTCTAGGACATATATGGCAGTTGGAGGTGAGTTTCTTTGTTGATTTAATTTTGATTGTTTTAATGAACAATGAGATGGAGGATGGATTTGGAAGGGTTGTGTGCTGTTTGAGTGAGTTGGAACAGAATTACTGTTCAATTGATTTTAGCTTTTAGATAGGTTAGATCAGAGGTGGAATTAGTATTGATTAGTTAATGGAATACTTTAGATAGAGCTAAATTTGATTGGATGTTTGAATTGGCTAGAAATTAATCTAAATTCATGGATTTGATATGGTTATATAGCTACTGTTGGTATTGGAATTGGTTGTTGAGAATTTATTCGGTAAATGGAAACCTGGTGTTAATCTAATATGGGTTAGCTTAGGGTTGATTGAATAGGATATTGATTAAATTAATTGATTAATGACATTAATTAATTAATTAATTAATCCCTGTTAGTATCAACCTAAAGATTAGATTAATTTAACCCTAGGAACCCGAAGAAGGATAAGACGTGTCACGACCCAGGCACCCGAAAAGATCGGGCCGTGCTATGTCGAAAAAAAAATTTCGGCAGCATCTCCCCTGTATCTATGACAATTCCCTGGATACATACACATATATAAGGCCCACACGGCCAATCCATAACAGGCTATGGATTTATACAAGTAAAATAACTGTAAATGTGACCCACACGGCCACTCAACACATCCTACTATATATGCAATGCATCTGTAAAAATATTAACGAATAAAACTCGTTAATTCTTCGCAAAAGAGATAATACGCAGCAGAAAACACAATATACTAAAATTTTGAACGGAGAATAAAATCCGTAACCACATATACGATGAAAGCAGTGTAATAAAGTCCAGAGTAACAATATAATGCATAAACTCAACGGTAAGCAAATCACGACAATAGAAACTACTACACCAATGTATAAACCATCACAAGTCCACAACACAAAAATCTCAAATGACTGTGAGATGGCACGTCTGGCAGAATCTCCTCGGCATCAGCTGTAGACTCCTACCTGATATCTGGGAAGACAGAAAAATCCCAGGGTCCAAAAGATGTGAGTACAAATACTCAGTGGGTAATATAGAAAGACAGTGCATGAATAAAAGAAATAACAAAAGGATAGGTACATACCAAAGGTCAACAAGGTATCAGTAATACCTCTGCAGATAGATAACAACTAACATGGATCTCATGTAATGCATCATATGAATGACATGTCAAACATAGTGCAACAGCCAAGAATCAAACAAGTAGACAATCAAAATGCAATATCAGTACGGTCCAGTACATATATATCATGCATATGATGTGCATATGCATGATGCAACTGCCCCACTCACTACAGCACTCGTGCAAGCATCTGAGGCTGGGATGGCCGGCATCGGGGGATCAGTACTCCGCGCCCTACAGTAAAGTAGTCCGGTGATCCAAATCGGGGATCAGTGCTCCACGTCCGGTGATCCCGTAGCTATGATAAGCTACATATCCTATGGCCGATATCTGACCTCTAATACTCGTCAGCGATGTACCAATCATGTACTCTCCGAGTATACCCCTATACGGTGTCGAGGTCAAATCATCGACTCAGCTGCGTACACTGCCATACAGCCGTCGACTGCGTACACTGCCATACAGTCGCCATCATCATGATGGAAATAGGGTATAATAACCACCTATATCATATATCACTACAAGTCCTCTACCATCACGATAGACCCACAACAATGAGATTTACAATCGTTATCATGCATCATGATGAGATGCTCAAATCATAGTAATCATCACCTACTTTACTAATCAATAGGAGTAGGTACAAGTCATCATGATCGCAGATATCATACGAAAGAATCATATCAATAATGATCGTATATGCCATATCATGAATAGAAGCAGTAATCAGGAATGATAATCCAAGATCAACGACATAAGGACAAGCATGGTATAACATGAGTAATGAAAAAGGTATACAGATAACAGGGAAGAATAGCATCAATGTATCAAGCTACAATGACTGTAAAAGAATCATGCACTGGGAAAAAGAATGAACTGTATTGACCAAATACAGTAAATTACCCACCTGATGTATCGAAGATCAAAACTAGAACCCCCAGAACCCTCGTATATACCAAACTCCAAGTATCACTCAGGGTCTTGCAATACAATGATAATATCTTAAATATCATGATGTATCAAGAAACCTAATCAAACTAGAGTTAGTTTAATTCTATTTAATTAAACTAACTTGGGTTAGACTAATCAACCCAATCATCCACCAATCAACATAAACCTAATAGAACGGTGGATTAAATTAACAGATCAACCAATAACAATTCAATCACAATTATCCTAAACCCTTAATAAACTTATTCATCACATTCCACCACAAAATTCCTATTGTATAGGGATAAACCAAAGGCAAGGTAAAAATCTCACCTCTAATAGCAGTAGATGCCTTAGATTCGTAGTCTCCTACCTTACCTTCTTCTTCTTGCTTACTGCCGACACAACTTCCACACTTGATCCGATCAAAATTCAGTGGATCTGCCCATCAATCCAAGCTCAAGATCAATTCAATAAGGAATCTCTACACCAAGATCAAAACCCTAGAATTACAAGGAATCCCATGCAACTTACCTTACTGACCGAACTAATCCCTCTTCTTCCTCTTCTCCGATTGATTAATACCCGATCACAACCTCACCGGCTCCAATCCAAATCAAGGATTTGAAACCAAGGAAGAAGATAGATCTAACATCAAGAAGCCCTAAAGAAATGAGAACCTCATCTCAACTTATCGAAATCCGACTCCTCCTTCTTCACTAGCAGCCGGATCAGGGAATCTACTCAACTTCCAAATCAAGCTTGGATCTCCGATCACAAATCTGAAACCCACTCGAAATCACAACAAAATCTCGAAGCAAAGAAACCTAGGAACCCAAAATCTAAACCGATCTTACCTCTTTCAACTCCTTTCGCCCGATTTCGATCGCTCGCGTCGCCCGTCCACAACCACAAGCTCCGTTGATCTCCGGCGCAACCAAGCTGCCCTCCACTCGCCGACGCTCTTCCAAGCTTGGGGAAAATCAGAACCCAGCTTCCGCCGTCGCCCTCCACTCTAGATCTGGCCGACGCAATGAAAACACGGAAAAAGAGAGGCAAAGCAGAGGAAGTGAAATCGCGACATCAGGAAGCTACAGTGGTCTCGCTTATAAGAGCTTACCGGGTTCGGGTGGCTACCATTAACGGGTTTATCCATTAAGCCTTTACCCATCAGCTAATTGGCTCTAATTGGGCTCCTAATTAGCCGGGTAAAAACTATAGTTTAGGCTTAATGGGTTTAGTTAATTGGGTTCCCTAATAAGTCCAATTAACCCCTAATTAATTCTTACTAATTTAAGAAATAAATTTAAATAATTACCATTTTGTCCTTATAAGTTTCGGTATTTTACATGCTAAGTCAGTGATTACAGTGGATAGGATAACCCATGGTAAAGGCGCCCGGAAGGGGATCCAAGAGCCCTGATTACTCCATAAAAGCACCCTCGAAAAGAGCCTTCGAAATGACATTCACAACGATTCTGCAATAGCTATTCATGTGCTCTACGCTCCTGAGACCCTACTACAATGCCAAGATGCTACATCGACACTGTGCTCAAGTTCTCAAGTAAAGTTGGTAACTAGTAGTAAAGTTTTGTTTCATCTTTTTTGCATTTATTCTCTAGGAATGGTAAACATGTTACCGTTCCTCTTCTTGTAAAAGTTAACGAGAAAGAGTCCTTTAGTGGATTGCCCATCGTAAGCAGTCAAGGATTGTAGACCTTGAAATAGCAGCCAGATGCTGTGAACCAACTAAACAGAAAAGTATTATTTAGTTTGTGATTGAGTTTTCCATTTTCTACATGTACTTAAAATAAATTCTCAAAAATGAGTGAAAAAGTAAAGTGTGTTATTTACTCCCCTCTCTGCGCTCTAACGATTTTACAATTGGTATTAGAGTAGGGGTACGCTGAATTAGTGAAACCACCATTCGAGCAAAAAGTTTGTTTGTTTTCTTCACTCATAAATCAAGTAGTCTGAATTGGTGCAATCACCTCTTTTAACAACTTGTTCAATTTTTTTGGAGTTCCCCAAATTTGGTACAAACATCACTCGAGAAGTTTTCGTTATTTATGCTTCTTTGTTCCCGTACTACTAATCCAAGATTAAATGTTGATACATTATTTAAATTTTTTCTATGTAAGAGATTTGTTCTAATGGCCTATCAAAAAGGCTACAATACAAACCATCCACCTCTCTTCTCCAGGGAAGATTTTAGCTACTAGAAAGGTTGGATGGAGTATCACTTGAAGACATAGGTGGAGATGTGAATAATTATCCAAACTGGATACACTCCCTTACCAATGAAGGAGTCCCCCTAGCTTATGATAAGTGGGACTAACAAACCAAGAGAAAAATTAAAGCTAATCCAAAAGCCATACAGACCCTCTAGTGCGGCATAATGAAGGAGCAACTCAATCAGGTAGGACCCTTCAATAGTGCAAAGAACTTGTGGGAAAGTTAATCGAGTTGAATGAAGAAACCATTGATACAAAAGTAAGTAAAAGAGATCTAATTTTAAATAAACTATATAATATTAAAAAGTAGGAAGGAGAATTTGCAAGCCAACTTCACACCCGAATCCAAGACCTTCTTAATGGCTTCCATGCAATTGGACAACCAATCAAAAATTGAGACGTGAAAGGTACGCATTGAAAGCGTTTTTGAGAACTACCTTGTGGGCATTAATGGTCGATGCTTACAAGGTCTCTCGAGACCTTTCAAAAGTTGAATCAGATGAGCTATTTATTGAATTTGAGTTATATGAACAGGCTAATGCTCCTCTGCTCGAGAAAGGTATTGCCTTAATTGTAAGTCAACACAAGAAGAAGGAGCCAAGTTCCAAATCTTGAGTGGAGCTCGAATCCAAAGATGAATTGGATTCAGAAGATGATGAAAAACTCAACTCTGAACTATTCAACCTAGTTCGAAAATTGTTCAAAAGAAAGAAAGGGTATACAAAGCACGAGATCAAGAAAATGAACCAAACAATGAACAAGCCATCTGCATCAAATTAAAATAATATCAATACCGAAGTAATGTGCTACGACTACAACTAAAAGGGTCATTATAAGTCAGAATGTCCAAATTAGAAGAAGGACAAGAATCAATGAAGAAGGAAGCTCTAAAAGCCACATGGGACTAGTCATCTTTAGAAGATTATGATGAAGAAGAACAAGCCCAAGCGAACATTCTAACACTACCGGTGCAAGATCAAGTGGTCAAAACTGAGTCCGGATCTGAGTCTGAGCCCAAGTCTGGATCTGAATTTAAAGTCGAGTCTGAAAGAAGCCACAGATCTATATCCATTTCAGATGATTCTAATAGCGAGGTAGACTCTCTCCTAGTAATAGATTGTATTTCTTAATTTATGATTTGACTCGTGAGCTAGCCAAATCAAATTTGTAGGTCAAGTATGTCCAAAAAAGGGTCAAACCTTTAAGGAGAAGACTGACCTGAGGATTTCAACTGAGCAAGTTCAAATTGGAACTTCAACTCAAGTCTAACAACTTGAGGAAGAAAATTTCAATTTGAAAACTCAAGTTAAAAGCCTTCAAAGATCATTGGAACGGTTCACCTCGGGTTCTAAGTATCTCAATATAGTACATGAAACTCAAAGGGTCGTATTCAATCAATCTAGACTCTGATATAAGTCTAAAACATGATTCAAATTGTACTTATCATCGGTAAATTGAATTAATAGACAACGAGTCCAAGCATGGGTTCCCAAGTCCATCTTGACTAATCAAGTCAGACTGAATCAATATTTGGTCCCCAAGGATCAGATTCACTATCTGACTAGATCTTATAAGGGTCATGATCAAAAGGGAGTTAATAAAAAAAATCATAATAGTTAAATAAATTGAGTGTCATTTTTTTCCTTTTTATTTTCTGAACTTAGATTGAACCTAGGCTAGATAAGGATAAAGACTTGACTAACACTTAACCTAGTATTAAGGTTAGGTGAGATGATAGTACATTAGAGAAACTTGGTCTAGATAGTCAAGTGAGGTAAGGAGTCCTCTACTTGGTCTACTTAGCAAAATGAAGCTAATTGAAGCTACCTCAACAAACTCTAGACTAGTTAGACCAAAGATTTTCATTAGATTAACTAAGTATATACTTTCATGAATTAGCTTTGTCTTAGAAGTGGTTATTGTTCCGATACCCAAGAAGACTTCTGTGTCTTACCACGACTTAGAAGCTAAAACCTGAAATGTATACTTAATTGATCAACGGTTAAATTTGAATCTAACTTAAGGTCAATCAAGTCTTAGAATTTCATATTAAAATAATCAAGAATAAAATTGAACAACCATCTCACACAACTCATAGGATTAACTAATTAAAAATCTAGAAATGGGTGAGATGGATTTAGGATAGAATTTGAACTAACTAAACTCAAATTTATAAAAAAATTCATTTAATTCAACTTAATCAATTAACCTTAAACAAATTAATTTACCATAATAAATTTAAGAATTCTATTCTAACTAAATTTAAAATTCAATTAAACTTAACTTAATAAAACCTAATTAATTCAACAATAATAAAGTTAATTAATTAAACCTTAATCAAATAATATCAATAGCTTAAATAAGTTTAACTTGAACTTTAATAAATCCAAATTCATCTAACTCAATTTTAATGAAAAATAAGATTAACAAACTCACACAATTCACCTAAAATAAACCTTCATTAAAATCTTAAACTTAATTATTAAAGTCATCCAAATTGAATAACTTAACCTAATCTAATTGAACCTTCTGGGCTTAACCAAATAGGAAAAATAGGTAGACTAGAATTGATTTTAAAAAATAGTCCTTCTAAACCAGTAATTTATTTCAAAAAGTTATGTTTATTAAAACTTATTTATTTCAAAACTTATGTTTTTCAAATCGAGTTTTCAAAACTTATGTTATTTAACCTATTTTTCAAACCTCTTAGTAACAACTTAGGTTTTTCAAAAATTAATTGGAATATGTGTTGGTACATGGAGTACCAGATGATCGAACATTAATTTTGATAATGGCAAGATGTTCAAGTTAAGTGTGTGGTGATTACTAACGAGTTGATTTAAGTGTGCAGGGAGCACAGAAAAGCACTAGTTGAGACTAGGCACAGGCAAGTCCTAGTGGAAACTAGGCAATGGAAGTCCTGGCTGGAGGCTAAGTGATGACACTCCTGGTTGGAGGCTAGATAGTAAAAGTCCTAGTCTGGAGGACTAGGCTAATTAAAGTCTTGGCAGTTCAAGTGCACCAAGTGAAAGTCCAGACAGGTTAGGTGGACCAGATGGTTGGTAGTGGAAGTCCAGGCTGGTCAGGTAAATCAGATATCTAGCAGTGAAAGTCTCGGCAGGTCAGGTGGACCAAATGTCTAGTAGAAAATTCTGGGGACTGAGGATCGAGGCTAAGAAGAAAGTTCAACAAGTCTGAAGGACTTGGTTGACAAATAGATAAAATTTTCCAAGTGGAGTGGATAAGGGCGCGTTCCTAGTGTGGGAAAAGTATGCGTCGGTCTAACCCAGGATTTCATTGAAAATCCAAAGTTAAGACCAAAAACAGTTGCAAAACTATTTATCTTTTCATGTTATTTTTAGTTTTGTGCTAACTTGTAATGCAGGAAAGAAGACACAGGAACTTTGGTTTTGAACGCCCTTATCTGGATATAGGCGATTGGAGTCTAGGAGCTCTGATTGGTTTTAGGTGATCGGACGTCAGTAGAATGGGGCCAACGAAACAGTGAGGTGGCAAGTCCCAATGGTCGGGACACCTAAACTTCTAGGCGCCCGGAGTGGTTCCCAGCGCCTAGATTTGAATAAGCATTGCGGAAGTCAAAGTTCATTCGGAATCTCCACGGCAGCATACAGGCGCCCAGAAAAGGGTTTAGGGGTCTGGAAATGTTGAGTCAGCAGCGCCGATGGTGGATCGGCAGTCAACGTGGAGGCACCTAGAAAGGATTCTAGGCACCCAGAAAGCCCTATATAAGAGCATTGAGGGAGACCACTCATTGCATCAATTCAGAGATAATTAACGATCATCTGCATGCGAAGCAACAACCAGAAATGTCGTCGTAATGTCGAAGTGTTGCATAAGGAGTCTTCATCTACTTTACTTCAGTAAATCTAAACGATTTTGTACTTCATTTCTAAGGATGGTAATGTTATTACCATTCCTATATTTCTGTAATATTTAACTCCCTTTCATAAGAGGGGAGTTATTTAGTTGATTACCCAACGTAAACGATCAACTGATCATGGGCCTTGGAATAGCAGCTTGTAGCTGTGAACCAAGTAAAACACCCGTGTTCTTTTTCATTGTGTTTTTCTTTTCCGCTACATTTACAACTCTGATCGTAACAATTCACAGGCAACTTTATGAAATTTGAAAATACTACCGATAGCGCTATTCATCCCCCTCTAGCACTCTCAATGATCCTACAATTGGTATTAGAGCTGGCTGGCTCTTGATCAGACTAACTGCCACGGGAGCAAGATGGCAAAGTTGGAGGGGGAGAAAGGTAACTATTCTAAAGTTCATTTTAAGTTTTATATAATATGTTTTAAGTGCAGGGAGAGAGGACACTATAAAAACTAGTGTCCTACTCATAAGAATCGGAAGACACCACCAGCAGCAAAGGAGCAACTAGAGCTCGGAGAAACAAAGACCATATGTCACGTCCCGAGAGATGGCTGTTTGAAAAAATTTCGGCAGCATCTTCCTTGTAACAATTCAACTTTTCCTGATACATTTCAACATAAGACCCACATAGCCTCAACCACATACTACAAGATATAGAAAATATCCAACTATCAGAATAAAGGCTCACATGGCCACTTACTAGTACAACACATGCATGTTAAAATACCACAACATCAAACCAATGAGATACAACCACAACAACGACCGACAACAAACTCCACTAGACTATGAAAATGGAAACTACACGAGCGGAATTAATACAATGATAAAATCCACGTATACAAGCATAAGTCCAAAAGCCACACATCCAAATACAAACCGAAAATCACACAAAGAAACTAACACAAACTAACTCCCAATCGAATCTCACATCTCAACCAAATTTAACCTAACCAAGTCCAATTAACACAACTTAATCTGATTAACCTAATTAAATCAAATTAACACAACTCGGCCAGATTAACCCAATCAAATCCAGTTAACTCAAATTAACCTTAACCAGATCAAACACTAACTTAACCAAGATCAATTCATCATTTTTAATTAATCTAATTAAACTAATTAATTAATTATTAACTAAATATTAAACTAATTAATACTTTAACTGACTCATTAATTATCTAATTAAACCTATTTAACTATAAGCAAACCTTAATCTAAAGCTACTGATACAACCTAAATCAATACTTAACCTAATCTCAATAGTAACTAACGTGATCTCCATCATCAATAGAGATCCATCCTCAACAGCCGAAACCAACCCAACAAAAAACTCAAACTTTAATAGACAAATTTGAGAATAATTCGCAAACAACAGCAGATGAGGAAAGAAATAGAAAATCTAATTTAGAAAGAAAAATTTGAACCACAATATTGCTAATCAGGCATTCACCTATCAACTCCATAAATTCCTCATTGTATAGCATATGGGCCAAAAGATCTAATGAAACAAAAGAGAGAATAAGATCTAAGTTAAATCGTACTCGTGACGGAGGTGCTCTTCTAGGATCCAAGACATGATTTTGATTTTGCTAGGCGCTAGCTCTACAAGGGTGTCAGCGAGCAACGCAAGGGCAGCGCAGCGGGCGGAGTCCACTCTGTTGGCTCTAGCGGCGACGACAGTGACCAGACACTAGCAAAAAGGAGGGTTTCAGGCTCGGGAGCAAGGAAGAGGTCAATGCCTATTCATGACCTTCTCCTCTGGCAGCTATTCCTTTGGCAAGCAACAATCACAACGGCAGTGGTGAGATTTTAGGGCAGGAGTAGAAGAGGAAGAGGAAGCGGTAGGGTTGCGATTGAGCTCGTCTCTAGAACCCTCGACCTCAGCCCTCTCTTATAGCCTTCGTCAGCATAAGAAAAGTGGCGAAAATTTGACTATCGACAGCGAGAACAGTGGCAGCGGACGCGACCATCAGGCGTGCGAGGAAGAAGAAGTCGCGGGTCGCGTGGGCGGTTGCGGTTCGTGCGGAAAAGGTTCAGTTAAACAGTAACTTTGAATCGGGATTTGGATTTGGGCTAAATTGGCTTAAAAACCTAGGGTTTTCTGTAACCATTGGACCAGTTATTGTAGCGAACCAAGTTCAATCTTGGTTCGCTTGGTTTACTAACCAAACGACCTCTGATTTGATCCAAACCAGTTTTTTTCGTTTCGTCTTCCCAAGATGAAACTTTTCATCTATTCCATTTTGCCAAAACTCTCTTCAATCATGAACCAAACCAAGTTGGTTCAATTTGATTCAAAACTGACTCGTTTGGTTCACTAACCAAATAATCTCTGATTTGACCCAAATCAATTTCGTTAGTTTTGTCTTTGCAAGACGAGTCTCATTCTCTCATACTAGTAAAATTTCTCATATCTAACACCACATCAAGTGCTTCAAGTGCCAAAACACATACACTACAAGAATCGGTGCCCGGAAAGGAAGACGGTGGAGAAGAAATCAAAATTAGAGGATGCGATTCTGGTAAGTTCATTTATTTATGAAAATACCCAAGGGTTTTCCATGCTATATTTAATTGTGTTAAAAAGTTAGATAATTTTGAAAATTCATAATTTAAAATTAATAAAAATAATAATTTGAAAATTCAATAATAGAAAATTTAAATTTAAATAATTTTAAAAATTTAACAATAGAAAATTTAAATTTAAATAATTTAAAAAATTCAAATCTAGATAATTTAGATAAATTAAATAATTTCAAAAATTCAAATCTAGATAATTTAAATAATTTAAAATTAGATAATCTAAATTTAAATAATTTGACCAATTCAAACTTGAATAATTCAAAATTAGATAATTCAAATAATTTGAATAATTCAAACTTAAATAATTTAAATTTAAATAATTTGACTAACCTAAATAATTTAAAATTGATAAATTTGAAAATTCAAATAAATCTAAAATTTTATTAAATAAAAATAAATTAATTAATTAAAAAAATTCAAATCTAGATATTATCAACAATAAAAATTCACCTAATTTAAATAAATCAATTAATAAATTTAAATTAAATAATAATTTATTTAATTCAAATTTAACAAATTCAATCATTAGTAATTCACATTTAATTAATCTAGAATTAATATATATAAATAAAAAAATTAGACCAATTCTTTAACTTATTTAATCAAGATATTGATAAATTAAATAATTAAAATATAATTAATTTAAAATTAATAAAAATTTAACCAAATAAGATAAAATTAATAACTATCAAGATAAGTTGAATAATTCAAATTTACATAATAATTTAAAATTAAATAATCAAGATAATCCTAATAATAAGATAAATTTAAATTCTACCAAGATAAATTCTAAAATTAATAATTTAGAAATTGAAAACTCAAAATTAAATCTTAAAAATTCTTACAATAAATCTTCAAACTCTAAAAATAATCAATCAAATTTAGATATTAAAAATTTAAAATTAAATAATAAAATTAACTATAATAATGTACCTTTTAATTATGAAACAATGAACAATTCTAAGAATTTAAATCCAAAAATTTGAAATTAAATACTAAAAATCTAGAAAATAATTCTATGAATTTTAACAAGTCAAATCTAAATCTTAAAAACTCAAATTTGAATAAGAGAATTAATTTAATTATGAAATATTACTAAATACAAATTTAAAATTCAAAATTAAAAATTAAAAAAAATTCAAAATTTAAAATTTAAAATTCAAAATTTAAAATTTAAATTCAAAATTGATATTCAAAATTCAATTTAAAATTCATAATTTAAATTTAAAATTTAAAAAAAATAAAATTAATAGTTCAAATATAAATTAATAATTCAAATATAAACAAATTAATAATTCAAACTTAAAGAAATTAATAATTCAAATCAAATAAAAAAATTTAACTAATAATCCATAAATAATTGTAAAATAAAATAAAAATCAACAAACAAATTCAAAGATAACTTAATTGAAAAAAATTAAAAATCATGAACTTAATTATAAAATACTTATAATTATAAAAATAATTTAAAATATTACCAAATAAAATAAGAATTTAATAAGATTCAAAGTATGTCAAAGTGGGTTGATACATTCGCTAGTCCATACAGAATGTAATAAATTGAGAGTTTGATATATTATTAGAAATTAAAAAAATTACTCGAA
>NC_133879.1:7966055-7976055 GCF_044706935.1 Curcuma longa | reverse complement strand
CGGATTGGTTGAGGATTTGGTTTGTATGGTAGTGAAAGGAAGATTGGCTTGGGGTTTATGGATGAGATGGATAAGTCTAGGATTTCGGATTCATATCAATGCTAGGTGAAGTCCCTAATTCATGTTTGTTCCCTTACTCTCAATGTTTACCACCTTGTAGGGATTCTAACCAAAATACCAACTCGACCTCGTCAGGCTTTGTTGGCATTTGACCTTGAAGTCCTATGTGGTGGCCCTCTAGTAAAGGTGACGCCAGAAAGTCCGGTTAAAGGCATTCCTCCTGTCACGAGGCGCCCCGGTCATACGATCCAATGTCATACCCTCTGTCACCGAGTACCCTGTTAAGGACCTTGTCCTAGTGGCCATCAACCATTAGATATCCCTTATGGGGGTTTACCACTATGTAGGAATCACTTCGGAAAGTCCGGTTAAAGGCATTCCTCCTGTCACGAGGCGCCCCGGTCATACGATCCTAGGATCTCCCTACACAGTAATCTACCCCTCATAATCATGCATATGCGCTCACACAAACATTTCATCAAACACATTCAAGGCACATAATACATGAAACAAATGTAAACATTTCATTGAATAGGAAAAATGACATAAACTAGTTCATACATCACCATCATCACATAGATGTTCATCCTACATCCTAAACTCAAGGATCTACTCCATTACAAGAAGATTACAACAAGTATACAAGAAAAACGTCATCCACCAAAGAGGAAAAGACTTATCTTTGAAGCGTGGGCATCCGTTGAAGATCTTCTCACTCCGGTGTAGGATGGATCGGTGGAGATGAAGTGTTTAGGGCCTCCCCAAGAGTGGGGAGGCGCCTTCCCCCTAGCCAAGACCTAGGGTTTTGGAGAATGACCCAAGATAGCCTCCAAAAGGTGCATAAGGATGTATTTATAGGGTCCAAGCACACCCCAGCACGCCCCCGTCACACGGCCATGCCTGGGAGGCACGACCATGTGAAGCCGCTTCACTGATAGGGAGGCACGGCCGTGTCTGGGAGACACGGCCATGTGCAGGTGTGATTCTGAGGAAGGGGCACGGCCGTGTCTGTGAGACACGGCCATGTCCTGGCGTGGCACTGGAAATGAGACACGACCGTGTCTGGGAGGCACGGTCATGTCCTGGCGTGGCACTGGAAATGAGACACGGCCGTGTCTGGGAGGCACGACCATGTGCTGTTGAAGCTTGGAATCTGGCACGGCCGTGCCTGTGAGGCACGACCATGTGCAATTGTCTTGCTGGACGGAGGCATTCCCCTGCCTCATAGACACGCCCCTGCCTTGCCCCTGGCACGCCCCTGCCTCCCCTAGGCACGCCCCTGCCTGGACTGCTTCTGAAAGGTGGGCATATTCGTGCGATTTAGCACATCCTAGAGTTGGAACCAGTCAAAACTGCCCTGAATGAAAGTTGTAGATCTTGAAGTCCTCTTCAATTTGGTATATGGCACGTCTCATGGTTCCATCGGAGCTAAAAGTTATGGCCATTTTACTTTTGGTCTGCAGAGTAGTCCAACTGAGACACGACCGTGTTTTCAACCCTGGAATGATGAGGCACGGCCGTGCCTAGTTGAGGCACGACCATGCCTTGTGAGGCACGGCCTGGGGAGGTCAAATACGGCCCCGGGAGCCTCTAAAACACTTCAAATGACTTCCAAACTCATCAAAATGTGCTTCAATCTCCATTCCTTGCTCCACCATCAATAATGCATCGTTTTGGCTCTAAATCGCATCCTGTCATTCAAAATATACGAAGAGCAGATCTCCAAGCAAAAGAGTAGAAATATGCAATTATAAAAGAATAAGGTGCGATAAAGTGTAGCATATGCAATGAATTACAAGTAGATGAGCGTTAAAACAAGGTTAAAAATCATATATGACCTACGCTCATCAGATAGTACATTTTGATTGACCATTTATCTGTGGATGAAATGCGGTGCTAAAATAAAGCTCTGTACCCATTGCCTACTGCAGATTCTGCCAGAACCGTGAGGTAAAACGTGAGTCGCTATCCGAAATAATGCTAGCAGGAACTTCATGTAATCTACAATCTCTCTACAGTACAGATCTGCCAAACGATCCAGTGAATCAGTCATACGCATAGGAAGAAAATGCACAAATTTGGTTAACCGATCAACGATTATCCAAATCACATCATGACCCTTCCGGATCTTCAGCAGTCCTGTAACAAAGTCCATCGTAATGTGATCCCACTTCCACTAGGAATTGGGATCTCCTAAAGTAATCCTACTGGTCTTTGGTGTTTAGCCTTCACCTGCTGACAGACTAAACACGTCACAACAAAATCTGCAACATCTCTCTTCATGTTGTTCCACCAATATGAGCGTTTCAGGTCCCGATACATTCGAGTGCCACCCGGATGTATCACAAACCTAGAATGATGTACCTCCTGTAATAACTCCTCCTTCGCTGGATGCTGCTCTGGAACACAGAGTCATCCTCGAAATCGGAGTATCCCATCTGTATCATGAGAAAACTCTGACTGCTATCCAGAATCCACTCTGCTACAGATGAACTGGATATGCTGATCGCTAGCCTGTGCTGACTTAATCCTCTCCACTAATGCTGACTGAGCAACCATCGAAACCAGAACACCCCACTGAGTCCGACTATGCTCCACCAATCTTAAGTCAGAAAACTACCGTACTAGATCAGTAACGGCTACCAACTAACTAGCCAGAATCCCACGAGACTTCCGGCTAAGAGCATCTGCGACCACATTAGCTTTCCTTGGGTGATAGCTAATGGTGCAATCATAATCCTTCAGTACTCCATCCAGTGTCTCTGTCTGAGGTTCAGCTCCTTCTGCGTGAATAGGTACTTCAGACTCTTATGATCTGTGAGGATCTCAAAAGTGACTCCGTAGAGATAGTGTCGCCAAATCTTCAGAGCGAAGATAATAGCGGCAAGCTCTAAATCATGTACCGGGTAGTTCTTCTCGTGATCCTTCAGCTGACGAGAAGCGTAGGCAACCACCCGATCACGCTGCATCAATACTGCCCCCAATCCCTGGAATGACGCATCGGTATACAATATGAATCCATCATCACCAGAAGGAATCATCAGAATCGGGGCACTCACTAATCGCTGCTTCAGCTCCTGGAAGCTAGTCTCACAAGCCTCTGACCAAATAAATTTGCCCCCTTCTTGGTCAGACGAGTCAGCGGTGTCGCGATACGAGAGAAGTCCTCTACGAATCTCCGATAATAACCAGCTAAACCCAGAAAACTACGAACCTCCTGAACAGACTTGGGCTGCTCCCAACCAGTAACAACCTCTATCTTCTGAGGATCTACGGAAATACCTCTGCTAGATACAACATGTCTAAGAAATCCCACAGAAGATAACCAGAACGCGCACTTGCTGAACTTAGCATACAGCTGCTCTCGACGTAATGTCTCCAATACGATGCGGAGATGCTGCTCATGCTCTGCCTCCGATCGAGAATATATCAGAATATCATCGATAAAGACAATCACGAACCGGTCCAGATACTCCAAGAAAATCCGATTCATCAGATCCATAAATACGGCCGGAGCATTGGTGAGACCGAACGACATCACCAAGAACTCATAGTGTCCGTACCGAGTGCGAAAGGTTGTCTTCTGCACATCCTCATCTCGTACTCTGAGCTGATGATAACCAGATCGTAAATCAATCTTAGAGTACACACATGAACCCTTCAGCTGATCAAATAAATCGTCAATACGTGGCAACGGATATTTATTCTTGACTGTTACCGCATTCAGCTGGCGGTAATCGATGCATAATCTCATGGATCCGTCCTTCTTCTTCACAAATAAGACTGGAGCTCCCCACGGTGATACACTAGGACGAATGAAACCCCGATCCAATAACTCCTGTAACTGGATCTTCAGTTCCTCTAACTCCTTCGGAGCCATCTGATACGGAGCCTTAGACACTGGTGTAGTGCCTGGAATCACCTCAATCGTGAACTGGACCTGCCTCTGAGGTGGCAAGCCAGGAAGCTCGTCCGAAAAAACATCCTGATAGTCGCGGACGATACGAACATCAGAAGGACAAGAAACCCTGACTTCCTCTGCTTGCTTCAGAAATAATAAATACCCACGAGCATCCACCGTCTAACATCCTCTGAAGCTTGTATAGCAGAAATAATGGATACAACATCACTCCGAGTACCCACGAATTCCCAAGCGGGTTGATCCAGAGGTCGGAAGGTAACCACTCTAGCTCGACAGTCCACGGTAGCATGATAGGTGGCTAACCAATCCATACCCAGAATGATATCAAACTCCATCATATCCAGCACCTGAAGGTCCACCGTAAGAGTATGACCGTCGAAATCCAACGGACATCCCTTAATCTCCTGATTTGTAGTCAGCACTTCACCCGAAGGTAAAGAGACTGCCAGACTACAAGGTCTAATCATAGGGATTCGCCTAATTTTTCTCAAAAATAATCTAGACATGAATGAATGTGAACTACCCGTATCTATCAAAGTATCAGCAAATATAGTATAAACTGAAACCATACCACGGATGACCGATCCATCGGCCCGCTGCGCCTCCTCTCGTGTGATGGCATATGCACGACCAACCTCTGTGCTGGACGGCTGTGCAGCTGGCTGAGATATAAAAGGCCTCCACTCTGTAGAAATCTGACTCTGAGGTACAGATGTCGTCTGCTGAACATAGTGAGGAGGTACATTGTAAGAAGTCAGTGCTGCTGGTGGCCGCTGCTGCATCGGAATCGCTCGCATAACAAATCTCTGGCTGGGAATCTGCTGGTAATACTATATACTCTTTCCCCTGAATCTGATACATCCGTCCTGAAGATGGTAGAGATCTCTGCTGCTGAGGTGCTCTGTATCTCGCTGGTACCCTCTGCTGTCGTGGCTGTGTGGGTCGTCCTCCAGCAGTGGAAGTATCAGTGCACTCCAGCTGAGCTCTCCGTGTGCAGTCACCAATCATATGACCAGGTTGTTTACAATAATAGCAAACAACCTGATCAGATGGACAATCTGAAACCTGGTGACTACCAGATCCACAGCGATAACACTTCTTCTCCGTAATCTCCTTCCTCTGAAACCCACTCGAAGATCCCGCAGGTCATTTACCTTTCTGTCGTCTGGAAGAATCCCATGTCCCAGGATCCCTGAGCTGGCCTCTTCTGACCAGAACTCTGTGAACTCTGACCCTTCGATTTTTCTGCGTCTCTCTCACGAGTCACCTGCTGCTGCGTCGTCTCAATAATCAGAGCACGATCCAGTGCCTCTCTGTATGTGTTGACTGTACAACTGGACATCTTCAGTCGAATATATGCAGCCAGTCCCTGAGTAAACTGGAGCATCCGATCACGGTCTTGGGCTACTAAATGTGGGCAAAACTCCGCAAGTCTAGAAAACTCCGTATGATATTCAGTAACAGATCGGTCCCCCTGCTTAAGACTCAGAAACTCCTGACGCTGTGCCATACAAAATGCCACTGAAAAATACTCCCTCTCAAAAGCCTCTCGGAATGATAACCAAGATAAGCCCTGCTCTCCGAGTACCGTCCTCTGAGTCTTCCACCACGTGACAGCCTGATCACGAAGGTGGTATACTGCTAACTCGACTTGCTCTGCCTCAGTGCAAGAGATATACGTGAAGGTATCAGTCAAGTTCTCCAACCAAGAACGAGCGAGCCATGGGTCAGATCCCCCATGGAACAAAGTCATCCGATCCTTTACAGATTTTGCCAGTGATAAAATCTGGCTCTTATCCCCAGTCTTGCTAACTGTAGCCGGTACCCGATCAGGTAAAGGTATCTCCGGACTGTCCCCAACATGCTCGAAAACCTCCGGCTCTACTGGCGCAATGGGTCGTCTCGATGGTCGACCTCGTCCTCGATTTTCAGGGGCCATAATATCACCTGGTAATATACAACTACTATAAATTCCTAGAAACAGTATAAATGTACTAGAAATTTTTACTTACAACTGCTTGGAGAATTCGTGTCGCTGTCTGTCCATCTCACAACTTGGATCAAGTAACCAAATTCGATACACCCAACACGACGACAAACTCAAAAACTAGACCTAAACCCTAAAATTAAATGCTTAGCCTAATATGCTCTGATATCAAACAATTGGTATCAGATAAACCTACAGATGCAATGATAACTCCCGAAGACTACAAATGCAATGATAAATCTGACATAAATCCGACGGACACCAAAAAATGGACACAAATGCAACGGACAAATCTGAATGAACCTAACCTGCTCTGATACCACTAAATTTGTTGTCTCCGGTAGCTCCGGGAGTACGCAAACTGATACGGATCGTCGAGGCTAGTGTTCAACACTATCTCCGTAAACGATATTGCTCCGCTACGGTGCTAACGGATAGCAGCAATTCGTTCCCAAGATACAACGACGAACGTCTCGGAATAGTAGCACTCCAAATTCCGAGACCGACGAACTCTCTCGTAGGCTTTTTGGACTCCGAATGCACTAGATGGGATGAATGCACAAGGAAGAGAAGAATCGATGAATTGATCGATGAGTTTTCCATCATCTGGAGGGTTCTATTTATACTAAGTGAAGAGGTTGAATGAGTGGATGTGACCCTTGGACGAGATCAATCTGGGCCGTCCGATCTGGAGGGTTGTAACCCTTCATATAGCCCTCTTGATCTCATCCATCAGATCTGAAGAGTTGTGCCCTTCAGATCTCGCCTCTTGTCATCAGCCGTCGGATCTGAATCTCTTGATCCATTCGATCTGACGCTTCAGATCAGGTCTCATCCCAGCGGTCAGATCGTGACTCTTCGCGATCCATCGCTCCAGATCGCATCACAAGCGATCCATCACACCTCTTTGATCAACGGTTGTCATCCGTTCGCCCAATCAACAGTCCAGTCATCTCTTCTTGCCCACGTGGATGCCACACAGGCATTGCCACGTCAGATACGAGCCTGACACGTCACCCGAGTGCCACGTAGGCACCGCAATGTCACCTGGAGCATAAATTTAAGCTCCTCATTGCTCCTCGCGACGACGCGTACGTGCGAAGTGCAAAGTGCGCCTACAAAGCGCCCATTGCGCACGTGCACGTGGCGGGTGGCGGGCTCACAGGTGCGAGCACCTGCTCGCCCCTGAGAAGAGAGCACCTGGTCTTTTTGTGTTAACTCCATTAACACAGCATCATTAATAAGGAAAGAAAACACATCGAAAATTTCCGATGTGGGACTATTCTCCCATGTATTTCCTTATATATAACATTAATTAACAATTAATGTTATTTGGGCCAATCTTAAACAATTAATTTCTCATTCACCTTTAATCGGTTTTGAGCAAATTAATAGTCTAAATCTATCTACGCGAAACGTAGATTTCAATTTTGAAGTCAATTACGACTTTCATTAATTGATGGCATTCCGATTTTTCCATAAAACCGTATTGGTCCATTAAGGCCCCAATATCCAACACATCGATCGCAGAGCCTTCCTCTCCCTTTAATAGGGAGAGGAAGCGACTTCGTGCAGCGGAGGCATGGTGGTAGTGGGCGGTTACGGAAACTGCCGATGAGTGATTACGGAAACCGCCAACATCTCCCACTTGTCCAAGTGAAGCCACAAAGGCAAATGGTCACAAAAACCATTAAGAGGTATCTAGTCACATAGACTAAATATAACCGGAATGCTCAGTCACATAGACTGTAAAAACAACCAATTCATACATAGGAAAATTGTTTGTGCGACAGCAAGCACATTGAGCATTCATTGCTAAGAAAGTTGTTACACTTTACATAGCTGCATAGAGCGATCAATGCTAAGAAAGTTGTTACACCCAATTTAGCCGCTCTCCAAATAATACATAACCATTTTTTTGAATGACACACAGTCATTTATCTGATGGCTCACAGCCATCATCCAGGTGGCACCTAGCCGTTCTCCAGTGATACATAAATTACTCTTCTTGTGGTACATAACCATTTCCTAGACTCATTATGTTTTGCTATTTACCCAGATTAAATAATATGTATTTACATTAATATGAACATCTCTAATCCCTCAATTTGACTATCATGTCAAGAGCATATTTTATACTCTAATATTCACAATCATTTCTATACATAACAGAAATGGGTCGACCAGTGAATATTCTCAAAAAGATGTAAATATATTTAATCTTCCTTTTTATAATCTATTCATTTTAATCAGTCGCTTTCCTAGTCATGCTCCATAGACCGAATCATCCATAGTCATAGGTGTTGGGATATATACCAGAATCCTAGCTATGTAAAATAATCATTCTGAAATAAAGAATCACATTTAGTCAATGTTTGCATTTAGTTTTTATGCAAGTGTCCGATTAATCTATATTGTAGATAAACATGGTGTGCGGAGTCACACACAGAAGACCATGTTATCAGTTCCTTATAGATTATAAACAGTGTTCACAACCAAGATGGATTGGACAAACCATCGGAGTGGTTGTAGTGTAATTTGGTCTTAGTTTGTCTTGACTATAGAATTACACTAGTACACTAAGTGTGTATTGAACAGGACCATCTGAGGATTGTTCGATTTATACTGATTATATAATCGAACTAAACATCTGTTAGTATAGATGTACATACTCTTAATCCCGATATAATAACAAACATATGTACTTAATATGTAATTCTTTGATTCATCAAAGGGTGAGGTTTAGATCGATAGATCAATAGACCCGATGAGTTGGGAAGAAATATTATGTATATGGTGTGTTGTTGATTATAGAAGGAATATGTGTCCTATAATCTAGGTTGATGATGTCCCCTTGAGGAACTCATAAGGATTATCATGTAAACCCTGCAGGTGGACCTTGTCCGCATGATAATAAGGTTGAGTGGTACTACTCTTGGATTAGATGTCGATTAAATACGAGTTGTCAGTAACTCATTTAATTGACGGACATATGATATCTTAAACACAGGGAGACTAATGTACTTGTAGTAGAAAGGAGCCCATATTATAATATGGGATTGGTGCGGTAGTGCAATAATAACTCTCTAGTGGAATGAGTTATTATTAATAGACTTAAGCTGTGTGTTCGGTGAAGAGCATGGGAAGCTTAAGGCTATCGGGAGACCAAAATCAATTCCTCTTCTAGGTCCCTGTTATAGCCTCTGGGAATCCTCAAGTCCACCTTGGAAGAATTCGTGAAGAAACCAGGCATTCGAGCTTATGCAAGGAGGTGTAATCGATCAGCTGATCGATTACACACCTTGGTAATCGATCAGCTGATCGATTACCAAGCCTCCGGGCAGAACGACTGGTAATCGATCAGCTGATCGATTACCAGGCTTGTAATCGATCAGTGATCGATTACATGTGTTAATGAGAAGAAGTTACAGAGTTTTAATCGATTCCTTGATCAATTAAAGGCCTGGAGTTCATGTTGGTAACTTCCAACATTATTTTCAAATCTCTCCGATTTGATTGAATCAAATTATACCATGTTTATGGAACAATTATACTATATTTATGGCTCTAATTATACCATAAATAAGAGATGACTAGGCTATAAAAGAAGGGCAATGCTTGGCTTTGAAAACACAACAACTCTAATCTTTGGAGGCCGAGACCTTCTCGGCAGCCAACACCCCTTCTCCTCTTCTTCTCTTCTTCCTCCAAGCAAAGAGAAGAAAGTTTAGCAAGCCATCGGAGAGGAGAATTCTGGTGGAGAAATTCTCGAAGGATCGTTGCCCATACAACGTTCGAGAAGAGGAGAGGAATACGGCAGAAGATCAAGAGGTCTTTGGGTACAAACTTCGTCCTTCCGAAACATCGGAAGAAAGGTATAATTTAATGTTTCCGCATTAGTTAAATTGTTCTTTTTATTGGATCCTGTAAACCAAACACAAGAGCCCAACGATCGGGCGACTTGAGATCGTTCCGAGAAATTTTTATTTTGCAAGAATTTACCGGAACGGTTTTTCAAGACTTTCCCATCA
>NC_133879.1:7886224-7965955 GCF_044706935.1 Curcuma longa | reverse complement strand
CTAGCCGCCTCTACCCGACGCCATCTTCGTTGCACAGCACCGCCGCACCTCATTCGCCTGAAGACGCGCTGCCGTCATCCCCTGTTTCTCCTCTTCCTCCCTCGCTGCCGCCGGAACGTCGGAGAGGAGTAGCTTCCTCTGCTCACGACGACGCCCTCTGCCCTCTTCGCGTGGAGAAGACGAAGCCGCGGCAGATTTTAATTAACTAAGGTTAATTAATTAAGGTAAGATTTAATTAATTGATGTTAGTTTGATTAATTAAGATGTGTTTGATTAAACTAGTTTAATTAAATTATTAATCCGGTTAATTACATACTAATCAGTTAAGTAGTTAAATGATTAGCAATTATTTTAATTAAACAATTATGTGAGTAATCCGTAATGATTAGTTTAGTTATTAAAGGGGCTTGGTTAGATCATGGATTAATAATTGATTAATGAAGTATTGTGAGATGAATAATTAATGAATAATTAATCAGAGGATTAGATTAGGTTAATTCAATGATTACGATTAAGTCATAATTGTGATTTCTACTAGGTCACACAGAGAAGGCACTATAACACTTCGAAGAAGATCTTCAATTTCATAAACCATAGTGTCGAAAACCTAGACAAGATAAGGTAAGTACATCTCTCACCTGCAGTATGAGTAGTTCCGTTGTTTTCCGTATTTTTCCATAAACATGATTTTGTTAAAGCATATGCATGATTTTGTTAAAGCACATGTAAATAGTAGAATTGCATGATATAAGAAGTAAGATATTGTAATATGAAAGAAAGTACTTTATTTTGATGTTGACAAGTACCGGACCGTGAGGTGTCCAAGGGATGGGCTCCATAAGTTGCCCCTAGGCCGCGAGGTGCCTAGTACGCTCTAATCGGCTTCGGTGGCTAGCTACCCCGGACCGGTTAGGGATGCGCGCATTGGTACTTTGTCAGGGCCCAAAGGATGGATGTTTAGTATGTTTAATTATTATGAAATAGTATATTTTGAAAATCCCCTCACATGTTTAGATATGAACATTCATGTTGCATAAATCAGTTATTATGGAGTTTTCTATAGTTTTTGTGAGATAGATGAGGTACTTACTAAGCATTGCTTATAGTTTGCATTCCTCATATTGCAGATAAATGAAAGGAAAAGTTTTAGGAAAGAGGAGGCAGCTGGAAAAGTGTTTGATGTGTGGTGTCGACGGAACCGCGGAATAAGATCAAGAATTATATAAATGTTTATTTTATATCCAAGAATTTATATTTATTTCTTTTACTTCCGCATGCTAAACAGAAAAAGAAAAGTTTATTCGAGTTATTTTATTTAATGAGTAAAAGTTAAGGAAAGTTTAAGTACGTAACGTCTCCCTATTAGCATAAGAAAGAGGGAGGGGCGTTACACCAAATGATGCAAGTAATATAAAGAAGACTGAGGACGAGAAAAAGGTACAATAAAATCATCGTCGTCATCCTTGTCCTTCGTAGACTTTGCTTCCTTCTCTATCCATATCTTTTCTCGTCCTGCATAAGAAAACAAAGAAAGAAAAAGTATCATTCTTAAAAATAAAATTAAAACTTATAAACTAAATATGTAATTTAATAACTTACCTCTTCTTCTGATTTGGCCTCATCAATCCTGTTTAAAAAGAAATTAACAGTATTAATTACAAAATATATAAAGTAATAATTTAAAATTTAACAAAATGATAAATATTAATAATACTGATTTTAAAAAAATCATACACAAAAAAACTCATGAAGAACCACCACCATCATCGTCGTCGTCATCATAACGAGGAGTAGAATTTAATTGAAGATGTTGTATGATCAAGTTTTGTTGTCGACGTAATTTGCTAATTTTCTGATCTCTTTGCCTCATTTCTTGATCTCTTTGCATTAACAAACCTTTCAAATGGCTAACCTCTTCAATTAAATTATGGATCTGTGTCGTTACGGCTAGAGAGATGATAGAAGATGTACCAGCAACTCTATGAGTTCTGCTCAAAGAATCCATACTCAATATTCTTCCACCACCTTTAGATCCCTCACTGGCCTCCAGCCATAAACTCAGATCATTCCCAACAGAGGGCTTAGATCCATCATTTTCAGAACTAGTACTTGAATATCGCTGTGCTAGCTCGAGCTCATCATATTTTTTCTGTATTATTATAAGAAATATTAATATGTTGTAATATTTGAGAAATACATTTAAAGATATTTAGATACACATCTAAACCTTAATTGCTTTAGCTCTATCCCTACTCAAAATCTTGTCTTTCTTTTAAAATGTACAAGTAAAAGTATCTATAAAAAATAGCTCTCGCCCCATTTCCTTGGCCTAAAAAATCATAGTTAGAAATAATAAAATAAGTTGAAATAAACTAAAATTGAAGTGGTTGAAAAAATTACCAATCTGCGCGTATGCTCATCAATATTAATTGAGTCACCTGCATATGTCGCAGATAATCTACAAAATTATAAGCTTGATTATGCTTATTCTAGTGACTCCTCTTTCTGCTCTCTTCAGTTTCCCAAAACTGACAGATCCTAACCCAATTCTCATTGGTAATGCATGCTGACTTTTTTCCTCTTATTTTTTTGCATGATTAAGCACATGGAGAATGTGATCACCATAGTTTTTTTTTTAAATCTTCTAATTTCTAATTCTTTGTTAGGGTCCCAAGTGAAAACTCGTTGAAAGGAAAAATAAATAATTTATTATACATTCAACAGTAATTGTAAGGACCTTGTGAAGCTAGAAGGGGTGTTGAATAGCTTCTCTTGAACTTTTGTCGATGAAGGAAAGACACTCTACACTCTCTCACAACTCTACAATGCTAACAAGAGTATTTTACTTGGTATCCGCCTCCTTAAAGCGACTAATCTAAGGATCTTCACTCAGCCACTCTTCCATTATTCCTCTCCTTTTCGGTTAAAACACCGAAGGTGGAGAAACCTTCTTACACCAAGTTACACAAATCAAGTACAAAAATGAAGAAGAAGAGAAGAGATGATTACAATATAGAGAGCTTCTTCTTCTTCACAAGATTGCTCCAAGCTTTAGGGTTGAACACCAGATGGTTGCTTGATCACTAGAGCACAAGAGCTTGGAGTTTAGGAGTGATGCACTGTACACATTATAGACTATGGAGGAAGAGCGAAGCCTCTAATCCACATAAATTATCTTGTTAGTGTGCCTTATTTTATTTGCATTTCTATGTCTACTTACTCCCCTCAAGATGAAACCTTCTACATCGATCTCATATTTGGTATCAGAGTCTGGGGCTCTAGATTTGAATGAAGAAGATTGCTTTGATACCATCCAATAGTTAGTATTAAAGCAAGGGCTCTAATATTTGGATTAACATCTACGAGTGAGCTTGAATCAATTTCCATCAACCGATATTTGAAAAAAAGTTCATAGCTTGGAGGTAAATTGGAAATGCAAACCTACTTTCAGATTGACTTTGAAATAGAAGAATATGAAGCTCTAAAGGACAAGGAGGAAAGCTAATCAAAATGAGCTAGAGGACAAAGAAGTAATAAAATAAAAATATATAGCTAATGGAAAGACTATACGATTTGGGTTGGTGCAATTGATTTGGGTTGATGCAATCGTGCCTCTAAATGTATAGTTTTGATGTTTGGATAGTTTAAGTTAGGATATTTTTGTAATTCTTCACATGTGTATCAAGTAGATCAGACACTATTGGGACCGAAGAAGCAGTTACAGAGGATAAATAGACACGGCTTGTCTACCATTCGAGTTACTACAACAAAATATATAGAACAATAATTTGAAACATAAACACAACTAAGAGCAATACAAATCATGTGAAGATTTACATAGTTCATTGATGGATCACTCTCTGAATCACCATATCTTTTCTCCTCTTATACCAAAGAAATCTTTTACAATGCTTTCTTACAACAATACAAATATGTTATAGAAATACAAGCGAGAATGAAAATAATACAAATAAAACTTTATACCAACTGAAATATTTGCTTTGCTCACTTTCTCTTGCTTTGGATTGCTCATTGAAGGCTTAAGAATCTAACGAGACTAGCTAAGAACCCCATTAATGGTTAGCCAAAACTTCTCCTTACAACCTTCTTTTATAAGCCTTTGCTCAATTCTAAAATCTGCTAATCATTCGAAGCATGTTGTCATCTAGATGACTGCTCCATTGTTGCGATGAAGAATTTAACTATTGTTACAATTTTATCTACTCAATGACTCTTTTCTGACTTCTATATGTAGTATTAATCAAGTAATTACTACTTTTAGTCGAATACTGTAATGCACTAGTTGATTCCCTGAAACAGAAATATTTTGTTTGTCAGCATTTTTGTCTGAGTTGACTGCCTAATAAATTGCTCGATCGGTCGACCACTATCCTCATCATTTGTAATTGTTCTAAACCCTAAATATGACCAATCACAACTTTGTAGTTTGGAGTTCATCAATTACACTCTAATTTCAGCCACTCTATGATTGAATTTGTATTGTTCCAAGAAACTTCATATCTCTAGGATTCCAAATAGATTTCTATACACAGATGTCAGAGGTCGCTCTGGCCACTCTTCTTCCTAAAAAGTGTGTTCAACAAGTCACATTATCGATAAAGAAGAAGAGAATTGCTAATTGGATCAAGGGGATTTTAATTTTTCTTATATAAAATGTGGAATCCGCCATCCTAGTGGCCTCACGACCATCTGTGAGAAAATAAATTAAACTATCTTGAATAAATTTTTTATAGTGATCAGTCTTACCACCGACACGGTACCTCTATGTTAATAAGAAATTTTTTGAAAGCATAGTACCACTATATTGATAAGAGTCTACTGCCGAAATAGTACCTCAATCAACAAGTACATGTTGTTAAGAGGACTCGAATCCGGAATCTTAAACAACACATGTCTCCATGCTTACCACTTGAAATAAATCATTTCAATAAAAAAAATTATCTTAAGTAAATTTTTTATAGTAACTGACCCCACTATCTAAAAGGCCCCATAGTCACAAAACTCCTCAGGGATTTTAGTTTCTCATCTCCATAGCACATAAAGGTAATCTAGGCCTATCTATTTGTTTAAATAAAAAATCATAAATTGATTTACATTTAATATCACAGCATACTTAGTATTGAAATTGTTTGTGTTCCATAGGGAAGACGGTGAATAGCACTTTAATCTATAATTTAAAATTTTCTTTTACTTAAGTTAATGCAAGGTTAAAATTTAAAATTTTCTTTTACAAGTTAATGCAAGGTTAAAACACAAATTGGGATTTAGCGATCAAAGTTTCAAATGCTAATTCATCACTAATTGCAAATAACGACTTATTAGCGATTGAAAATGATCATCTTTGTTTTCTTAATCTCAGAGAATATTAGCGATAAAATATAATAGGTCGGTCTTTAAATTAAAGACCGAATTATATACTTGCTAATTTGGAGATCGAATTTTTTAAATCAGTCTTTAATTACGGACCAATTATATAATTTGGTCCTTGATTTAGATATTGATTTTTACAATTCGCTCTTTATTTATTGACCTCATCCCACCCGTGCTTTTTATATAACCAATTCTAAAGCATTCACACCAAATCAAAATATTATAATAGTATTTATGACAATCATCCCAACACAAATATGTAGATATGTATAAATTCATATACAAAGTACTTCAAACCAAATGTCAAGGCATTGCAACCATATATAACAAAATCTAAGACACCTCAGACATACAAATCGTTCACAAACTATTCCAAATGTTTCCAATTCAATCCATACAGTAACTCGAATAGTTCTAATTTATAGCTACTGACAAAATGATACATCAAATAAAACTGAATGATGCATCCACAAGATATAATTATTATCATCTACAAGGCTACATTGGATATTGAATGCAATGGCAAGCAATGGCTAATCTGAATCCAATGCTAGAGCTATTGTTACTTGTCATTGTGAAGTTCCTGCAAGCGCAGCGGAATGACCTTCTGCAGGAATTGGATGACAATCAAATCTTGGTCTCAATGGGGAAGAGTCCAAGAAGAAGAAGAGTCAAATCTAAGATATTCAAATTGAAAGAAATCTTCACTTCTTATATTAAGTCCATCCTGTAAGGACCATCCACGTAAAACTCATACATGTTAATAGTCCATTAATATTAACGAACCACATTGACGGATCTGCACATGAAATCTACATCCAATATCTAAACCTCCTTCATGCTACAACCATTAGATCACATAATTAGGGTTTAATTCTTTAATGACAATTGTTAGTGGTATTAATTCAAATATAAGTCTGAAGTATAAGTCTATCAAAATCCTTTCACATCAAAATCAATAATCAATGAAAAATCTAGACAAACAAGAGGAGGTTTAAAGGTTGATGGTTGAGACAACATATTGTCCCATATCGTAGGTGAAGCACTTCTTTTTCTCCACTTGTGTAGCCATTATTTGTACTGTATTTGATAGTACCATATTGCCTTAAAGTCTATCTCATGGTCAAGCTGTCACATATATATCGGTTGCAATATTTAAATCAATATTATCAAAATTGTTATTATTATTATAGAATTAAATATATTAAATTTCTTATAAAAACACCTATAGAATATCTACATGCCTCCATGTATGCCTAAATATGCTCCATTTCACTTTAAACATAGAAGTAATATATATGTAGACACGTACGTCGGTATGGAATAAAAATGCATTAAAAAATATTCTTCAATATTAAAAAAGGGCAAAAAGCCAATAAGAAAATGGATTGGTAATGGCACTACTTAAAAAATGATGAAAATACTGTTCATCATATGCCGGATGCTCATTGGGCCCATCGTCATATGCGGAGATGTTTTTCTTCTCAAATAAGTCACTCAGACGAGTGGCGGGACAGCGCTACTTTTACAAAACCATGTACTCAAAACTGTGAGCGCCACTGGTTTTACAAAACCAGGAATCCAAGTGGACCCTGTTGAACAGTATGGTACATGGGCGACCATTTTTGGGTGCTTTTCAGGCACACTATTCGACACTACAGAAAAAGGGCTCTCGTGGCTGACTCAGCCACGTTACATACCGACACTGACACGAGAATGCACTGGGAATCCAAGTCCTCCACACTCCATTATTGACTCTGATAAGGTACAGACTTTGGTTAGCTAGTTGTACGGAGCCGTCGCTGATTCTTGCCTGACGGACTAGCAACTCCGCCACCAATCTTCACGGCGTCTGTCGTGGTCGCTTTCTGTTTCTTCTTTTGCACGGGATGCCAACGGAAACGTGTTCTCATAGCCTTCCCTGTTTGGGTTTGCTTCGGGCCAAACTTGCTTTCTGGGCCGCAAATGGATTTGTAGGTGCCGAGATGGCTTTCGGAACAGCACAAGGCCCACGGGCTTGCTTCTGCTCAGTCACCTTCCCTCTAAAAAACCCTGGCGTCGCCCTACGCCGGAGTTGTTCATCTTCTTTCTTCCATCGCCAGTAGTACGGACTCGGCCATCTTTGCGGTGGTGCTCGTAGAAGATGCCTAGAAGGCAACAGTGGTGCTAGGCCGAGGAGACGGCGTTTCCGTTGGCATCCCATGCAAAAGAAGAAACGAAAAGCGACCGCGCCAAACACCGTGAAGATTGGTAACGGAGTTGTTGGTTCGTCAGGAAAAAACCAGCGACGGCTCCGTACTATCAACTGACCGAAGATTGTACCTTATCAAAGTCAAAAATGGAGCGTGGAGGGCCCGGATTCCCAGCGCATCCTCGTGTCAGTGTCGGTATGTAACGTGGCTGAGTCAGCCACGAGAGCCCTTTTTCTGTAGTGTCGAACAGTGTGCCTGAAAAGCACCCAAAGGTGGTCGCCCATGTGCCATAATGTTCAACAGGATCCACTTGGATTCTTGATTTTGTAAAATCAATGGCGCTCACGGTTTTGATCACATAATTTTGTAAAAGTGGCGCTATCCCACCACTCGTCTGAGTGATTTACTTGAGAAGAAAAGCATCTCCGCATGTGACGATAGGGTCCAACGAGCACCCGGCATGTGATGAATACCCTTTTCCATCTCTATTTAAATCTGCTTGTAATGGCTTGCAAGGCAGATGAGCAATATTCGTGCCTTACTTCCCTCTGGTTCATTATAATAAAGAGCTTATTTCTTTGTTCCTCCACTTGTGCCTTCTCTGATTGTTCTTGGCCTAGTCCGATCTATCTCCAACTTGTTCTTATGACGGATCTGCCATGATGATGTCTACAAAATTACATTTTAACATAAACAAGCACATAAAAAGAACATCAAGATAAAAAATACATAAGTCATCTAATATGGATTAAATTCAAAAATAAAAATATCATCGTACCACTTAATTGTCATCACAATTTGTGTCTACTAAACATTAATAGGAAGTAGATAATAGAAAACTACTAGAACAAATTTTTTATAAAAATATGACAGTCATGATTCTTCATTTCAAACATTTTCAACTTATTTATACCCACATATTGAGTCATATCTGAGGCATATCAATCAAGAAATATGATTTCTTTTACCCAACTACACAATACATATTGATGCAACTCAAGCATGCAACACAACTCAATCTTAGATAAATATTTATTGCTATATTAACTTATTAGACTAAAATGTGTATTTCAAAGCTCTAATTTGATCTAACTTACAGATTGTAAATGTTAGAACACAATACATTTTCAAAATAGAAACAAGTAGAAACAAACACATGCAAAGTGAAAATAATGAAATAGCAAAGACGGAATGCATGATACAAATACTTACATGTTGTACTCAAAATACATCCACAGTTAAAGTGTAAAATTTTAAAATTCTTGTTATTCATTTTTCTCTGTTAAATTCATAATAATGATTGTTTTAATCACAATCTAAACACATGTGGCACGAAAGATAATGTTTTAGTTCATAACTTTGATAATGCATTCTGCATAGAACATAAATTAGTCACCAATTGAATGGAAGATCAAAACTCAAATTTAAAAATTAATCAAACCGACCAAATTTTGGATAATAACTTCATTAATCAAACTAGCCTAATACAAATATTGAATGAAGTGAAAAATAACTATGATCAAACTAAATCCTCACATGCATAAAAAATGAGATTTGTTTCCTATTTTTAGTTGTTCAGTCTATTTGTTTTGGAAATAAAAATAAACATATGCATGCGACATACAAGTAAATACACAAGTGCCTAGGATAAATTACAAATATATGCAACCATCTTACCCTGATGAGTATCAACTCTTGCATTACAGAAATTAGCGTGACTCTAAAACCTCTAACGATGACCGTAGACACTTGTCTTCTAAGTATGATCTCGCAAATTTCACCAATTTAAAGCACTCTTAAACAAGATAAAAGCATAATTATATCACAGATCTATTTCGAAATTGGAATAAAAAAGGTGTTTACATACAAAAGTGAACGGCGGTTGCAGTGGCGGCGGCGAGTGAGCCTGCTTCGGAGGTGGCGCGGGTGTTGTGCTGAAAATTAAGGTTTTGTCGCGTGAGGTAGGGGGAGAAATTGGAATTGCAAACCACATTTCTGCTTCGGCGCAGCGGCAGTAGAGGTCGACGATGATTGCAGCGACGGTGGTGAACGACGATTGCAGCGACGGTGGTGAACGACGATTGCAGCGACGGCGGTGAACGAAGATTGCAGCGGCGGCGATGGTGGGGGCGCGGGTGCTGGGGAAAAAATAGGTTTTGCTGCGTGAGGGAGTTGAAAAGAGTAGAGGGCCGCTGTAAAAAAACTGATGATTTAATTGGTCTCTAATTAGAGACTGACATAAATACTTGGTCTCTAATTAGTAATTAAGAGTAGGGAATGGACTATGATTCCATAATTTCTCCTTAATTTTATTTTTCTGGGGAATTACTTGTATATATTTATTTTGTATGTAAATAAAATAGGAGATCAAGATCATGAATTACCAATCACTACCTGGCGTTGATATTTAGAATTTTCTTCCAAATGGGACATCCGGGTTGTGACCCAGGGACCCATGGTTCGATCTCTAGCTACGACGTATTTGCAAGAATTTTCTTCCAAATGGAGAACGCAATCAAAGGATGTTGGGCATCTGGATTGGCCACCGTATGCGCTTCCCGATTTACCCTGGTGATCGGTGAGAAACTTCCGTGGGACCGGACCGGCCACCTCAGGGATTGAGTCCATGAGGAGACTGACTGGAATTTATCATTTTTTTTTTGGAATTTAAGATTATTGGTGGTGATGTTTAGAATTTAGGATTATCAATTTAAAATATGAAACAGTATTAAAACATATGCTCCAGTATCAATTATTGGTTAAGATGAAAAAGTTCAATTATAAAAATTAATTTTCTTTAACATAACTGTTCAGGCTCGATGTCGACGACAGTCACATCATCAGGCAATAAAATACCGCGTCAACCTTCGTATGCCCGCCGACAAGAGGGTCCGAAAGAAGTAAGAACTGAACGCACGGATTAGCAAGGCGCCGGAGAATCCCGGCGTGGCCACTCCGACGCTCAAGTCAGGAAGAGAAAAAAGTGAAGTAGTACTGTGCGTAGAGAATTCAAGATGGTTCATTATCATACCTGCGAGGTTTATATAGAGGTAGCGAGAGCGGTATCCTCGGATCTCCTTGTTTGTAATTGGTTGTGGAGGCGAGATCAGCGGACCGATATCTGACAAATTCCAAGCATCTAATGGCTTAACAACGTCAGTTATCTTCCTTCGACTAGGATTGTCCGGGACCAAGTAGGGGTGCTTGGTCCCTATCCTAATCCTTGTAGATAAGTTGCTAAGCTCGACGAAAAGGTCAGTGTGATGATCCGTTGATATCTATCCAGCTACCTGAGGTCAGTAATGGCTGATTTGTATGAGTGGCCGGGATGTGCAGGTATGTCGCGAGCTTATATGGGTTGATGAGTTGAGCTGGGTATGCACCCGAACTCTCTATGTGCGCCATAGCAGAAGGAAGTGACTTGCCGAACTCTTGGCGTATCTGTTCATAAAACCAAGGCCTGGTCGAGCTCTCATATGAATTACTGAGCTGTCTGAAACGGATGGTTCATGAGGTAAGCTTATGGTGCGATACTAGGATCAGGTCCCGAGGTCTATTCTGGAGGTAAGGACCAATTCATGAAGGTATGTGATACCGGGACCAGGTCATGAGGTCAATATGTGATACCAGGACTAGATCATGAGGTCGGTATGTGATACCGGGACCAGGTCATGAGGTTGGTATGTGATACAAGGACCAGATCATGAAGTCGGTATATGATACCGGGACCAGGTCATGAGGTCGGTTTAGGATGTCTGTACTTTGCTGGGCTTGTTGTAAGAGGACAGAGTCTAAATACCATCGTTCTAAGTATCGTGGCCTGTGACAACCTTATAATGAGGTTGGTATATGAAGTCAGCTTGATGCTACAGTGATCGTAGGGAATCAGGTTATATACACCGGGGTTAGAAGAGCTCGGTCTATATCTTAAATCCTATGCCGACCTCTTAGTGAGGTCGGCGATGTATTACTGTAAAAGATCGGGCTTTGTAGAGAGAGATGAGGAAGAGATCCGACCTTCTGATGAGGTCGGCCGATACAGTTTGTACCCTATGTAGAGTCATAGTCTATAGATCGAAGCTACGAAGAGCTCATCTTAAGTATCAAGGTATCTGCCAACCTCTTAATGAGGTCGGCGGTTCGCTCTGGGATGAGAGTATTGAAACCAAGAGGAGAAGAGATTGGGGCTTTTCGTGCGAGTATTCTATCCGCAGTTCAAGCCATTACTAAGCACCTGTGTCTATTCACTGGTATTTTGTGAGGATCACAATCAGAGGTCGAGATGTTAGGAAGACTTTGGTTATTGTGTTGTGCTACTCTCCTAAAGAGGTCGGCCCCTTTATACCTTATTATGACCCCAAGAGATCGGGATCTCTTTACCCAGTATCCACGTTATTGCCAAATATTTTCCCCATATCTTATTCCTTATCCATGTCATCACAAGCTATTCTCGCCGGATCACAAGCCTCTCGACCTAGTTTAGTTGAAGGAGACGAAGTTCGACTGACTGAACTCGAGTTTAACTTAAATTGTTAAAACCTCCTCCGCCATTATTAATACTTAGCTTGTTTTATTTCAATTGATATCCTTTCGTAAGTTTCTCCCTTTCATTTATGGGTTCATCTTATCTGCTATTTTTTGAGTTTCGACGGCGGGGATTAAACGATTGTTTAAACTTAACACCCGTTTCTTCCTTCATCCCCGCCACTCGTTCGACGAACCCTAGCTTCTTCGTCTCGTTCTTCTTCTTTCTATCGCCCTCGTTCACACTCCGTCAACAACCCTCGCATTCTCCATAAGTCACCCTCTCTTCTAAGTTCCCTTAAGTGTCTCCGTCAAGTAGTAGTTGCCTTTGCTTCCGTCTTCATTGCCCAAACCCTAGTTTTTCCTCTTGGAGCGCCTGTTCTCCCTTCTGCCTGCTGATCCTTCAGTTTTATCCTCCTTTGGTTGTCTTCTCCGTCCTTTTCTCAGCTTTACTACAGTTTTACAGTCGTCTTTCTCAGTTCGACTAGGGTTTTACAGTCGTCTTTCTCACCGCAACCTCCTTTTGCGTCCGGCCTGATGTCTGCGCCAGCCCCGTGGTACGAGACTTGTAAGCCCTCCATATTCAGTGAGGATGATGAGATTCTGCTTAGGGCCCAATACGGCATTCCCCTCGACCACGAAATCCAGATTCCTACTGTGTTCACCGACCTCACCAGCCTCCCCTGGGGTATGTGACCTTCTTTCAGGGACAGATAGAGGGAGGCCTATGCTTCCCCTTGCCCCCTTTTCTCCAAAACTTAGCTTCCTATTTTCAATTCTCACTCTCCCAACTTGCCCCGAACTCCTTTTGGTTAGCTTGTAGTGCTTCCATCATATTTCATGTTTACCAAATTCCCGTAGATCCAACCACCTTTCATTACTTCTTTTTCCTTAAGAAAGGAGGGATGGGTGTGGTTTATCTGGCCGCCCGACCTGGCCATAACTTTTTAGACAAATACCCGACCTCTCACAAGGGTTGGAAGGACAAGTATTTTTTTCCTCAAGCCTCCTCAGCCTTATACTTGGCCTACCTTCTGGCATCCAGAACCCCCTCCTCAACCAAGTCTAGATCAGTATAGGTTAAGTCATACGTTTTTGACAGCCTCCGAGATCCTATCAGATCTTAAATTCGATGTAAATATCCTGATAGCTAACGAGGCCCTCCTGTATAAAGCTGGATTGAGTCCAATGTATACCTATGGATGCTTCTTTGAGTAAGTTTCTTTTATATCATATGAGGTTCCTTTTTACTACTAACTAATTTTTCTCCTTGTTGTTTTGGTAGGAGAAGTCATGTTGAGTGCTTCGGTTAAGAAGAATATGATATAGGACCTTACCACCACTGATAGTTGGTGGGTCTCTGAAGATGCTGCCGGGTCCTCAGCAGCTACTCCCGAAGAGGGGAACTCTGCCGCTGCTGCCGCGATAGGGAATTCCGGAGCTGCTGATGAGCCACTGAATTCTGAGGCTGCTGCTGATAGGGGGGGGTGCTATAGCCTACACCTTCAGAGGATCATGTTTTTATATACGCCTCCATTGGACCCTGTGCAGAAGAGACTTCTGATATAATTGTGGAAGTAGACAACTATTCAGTGGCCGAGCTAGTTTCGGATGAAGCTGTGCTAGAAATCCTTGTTTCTGAGACGGTCTGGGAAACTCGCTCTAAAAAGAGGAGTAGGGAAGAGGAGGAGAAGGCTTCTGAAGACCCGGCGAGGCCGAAAACTGTTGTTATAGAGATTCCTGATGCCGAAACTCCGAAGGTTCTGGGCACCTCCTCTGCAGTAGTTCCCCTGGCCGTCTCCCCTCTGCGATCTCTCCCTCCTGAAGCTCGGGCCAAACACCGGCATGATAAAGGAAAATCCCCCGCTACTTCTTCTGAGACTGTTCCGGCTCCTTGCCCATCTACAAGGCGTGAGAAGAAGTCCCGAGCTGTTCCTCCACCTCGTGTTCCTCCTACTAGTTCGGAGTCATCTCCACGGACCGCTCCTGCAGGCCGAGCTGAAAGAGCTTGCACTTCGATGGAGGACTACCACCGGTATGAAACAGAAGTTCTGCCCAAGCTATCCAATGACTTATTGTGTCAGCGCTTAAATGGTTCTCTTGCTAAGGTATATCTATATCTCTTTCTCCTTTTTACGAATTATTCCTAACACTGTGGCGGCGTTATTGTGTTTGTCTTCAGGTTTTGAAAGAGTATCAGGAACTGGAGTGTAGGGTCCCACTACTAGAGTCTGTCAATCGTCAATTAAAGGTTCAGGTGGCCGAGCTCCAGAGTCAACTAAAAAATTCTGTTCTTGAAGCAGAGATAGCTGAGGCTAGAGCTGCTGTGGAGAAGGCTCGTCTGGAAGCTGGGGAGGCTCGTGCCGAAGTTATCAGGCTCTCAGCAGATTCAATGAAGATGAAAAAGGATGCCGAGCTTAGGACTTCCCGCCTTCTCCAGTTAGAACAAGAGCTACAGAGTTCTCAAGCTGTTTTGAAGACCTCCCAAGGGGAAAAAGCCCTGGTCCAAGAGGAGGTGAGCCACTTACGGGAAGAAAAAAATGAAGCTAGAAGCTGATTTGGCTGCCCATCAGCAAAGGCTTGACCGAGAAAGACAAGAAGCTGTCATTCAAAGGCAATCCCTAGAGTTACAATTGGCTGAGGAGAAGAAACTGCGAGATCAGTTAGCCTTGGACCACGGAAAGCTCTCTTCCGACTTGGAGTCGCTTAAGAAAGAAATGGCCGATCTGAAGGAAGGTGAGGAAAACCGATGGGAAGAAAAGAAACCTGCGTTCCTACGTTCTCCCGAATTTTATGAGTTGCTAGGGGCGAGGACTAGCAAAATGTTGCTATATGGATTTGACGGCGCTGGTAAGCAATTCCTACAATCAGGGCTGATACCGAAAGGGTCAGACCTAAGTTTCTTGGATCCTCAGAAAGTTTGGGATAACTTGCCGGCATCGGAGACACAGGACTAATTATCTTTGTTGTTTGAGACTTTTAAACTTAGCTTAATATGGGAACTATCTTTATGTAATTTCTTCATGTTTTGGTGTTGTAACATTCCATCCCATGCTTTTGCATATCCAGTGTTAATCAAGCTTGCTACCAACCTGATTGTAAAGTGTTCTTCATTTGTCCTGATAACTCTGGTCCATAACAGGCTCAGATCTCCCTTCATGGGGTCATCATATGTGCTTTCTCCTATAAGGTATTGGCCTTGTTTCTAGGCCCTATTATCCCTAATGTCGTCTATTATAACCAGGTTTATGTTTTCTTCTGTGGTGCACTTACCGAGCTTGGTTCCCTTTTTTTTTTAGGTAGTTACTGAGCTCTTATGACTTTCCTTTTCCTCTTCCTTGGGCTGGTCATGTGGGCCTGGTCATTTCGATATTCCATAAAAGCGGATACACTAAGGATAGGTGGATAAGTTTGCTTTTAGAGCGGACCAAGTGTGATAGACTATTTCTCATAGGGTTGGAACATTTCAAAGACCCCATTATAAGAGGAGGGTGGCGGCGCTTAAATGTTCGCAAGCCTTCTAACTTCTATTGTTGTACCGTTGTGATATTCTATCACCTGCTTTCCCTAGTGATCCTGTCGGTGTTGCCGGATTTGCGCCTTGAACTGTCTTTTACGTGAGTTCCAATCTTTATGGATCTTCCAAAAACTCCATGGTTCAACGTTCGACATAGTATCTATGATCATGATGCCATCAGCATGTTTCGGAGCCAATTCAAGATACCTTCAGATCATATAATTTGTGTGCCTCAGTCCGAACACCGACCTGGCCGGCCTCCTATTGGTCATATAGCCATGTTTTATGACCAAATGACCAGTGGACTCAGATTTCCTATACCCACCTTTATTTCAGAGTTGGCCGATTATTATTTCCTTAATCTCTCTCAGCTTACCCCGAATTCGTATCGCCTTGTTTGTGGTACGGTCATTGTATGTCGGCTGTACCACATTTCATTGACTCCTACTTTGTTTAATGCCTTGTACGTTTTACGACGGTTTAAATGAGGAGTCTTTTACTTCTCGGCTAGGCAGGGTCTCAACTTTTTGTCTAAGTATCCTTCTTCCCATAAGGGCTGTAAAGACTGTTTTATCTTTGTCAAACCACCTTGTCCCTATACTTGGCCTTCTTCATGGACCGCCGATCTGCCCCCCGTTCCTTCTTCGGGTCGGATACGCAAATCAAAAACCTTCTCCAAGGTGTCCGCCATATTAGAGGGCTTGAGTTTTAATGTTAATGATCTGGCGGAAAATGAGGCCTTGTTATACCTAGCAAAGCTCAGCCCTATCCAAATCTAGCTAGGGGATCGCTTAAGTAAGAGTTTCCTTTGGTAATTGGCTTCACCTTTGCTCATTAACCTTCTGTTTTCTTCGCAGGTCGCATCATGCTGAATGCTTCCATGAACAAGGTCCTCAAGTGGGACTTGACCCGTTTGGAAAGCATGTTGGCGGCAGGAGATTCTACTGAGGATCCCAGAGCTCTGCCCCCATCTCCCACTTCCCCCGCACGCCGCTCTACCGACCTCCCTTCTCATGCTGAAGTTGAGAGAGCGAGCTCTATCCTCGGTGCTGCTGAGCTTAAGAGATATGCCCTTTCCGTGGGCTCCCTGAAACCGTCCGAAGATATTCAGAAGAGAAGAAAACAGACCCGGCTTCCTAGTGGTGCGCCTGTAATTGATTTGTTAAACAAGCGACGGTGCTCGGCCACTGCCGAGGATTCTGGTTCAAGGTTTCCATCCTTGCCCCGACCTCCGACCTTTCGAAAGAAAGACTGGGGGTGTCCTGACAAAGGTTTGAGGGACGAAGTGCCTTCTCCTTCTCTTCCACCTCGCACGGTGGCGTCCGATGAGCAGAACATTCCGGAACCTTATGTGCCTCGCTCCCCCGCTCCTGTAACGGGTATGCAAATTGACCCTGGGAGTTTGTTCTCGCAAACAGTTTACGAAACTGCTACTGAGCACCTTGAGGCTTATCAAAGGCTTCTTCCCTGACTCGGGATGGTGGAACTGAGTGATCACTTATACGAGTCCTACATAAAGGTACTTCAATCTATACTTAGTTTAGTCTACTGTGCTATGGGGTATCTGAGTATATTGTTCTGCAAACTGATATGGAACAAAAAGCTTTGCACCGTCAAGTGGTTCGGTCAGAGAAACGTATCGCCCGGATGGACAGCGAGATAACTCGCTTGCGGGCAGAACTGGCCGACCAACCTCCCATGCCTCGAGGTTTGTCCGAGGCTTTGAGGGATGTGGATTTAGCTCGGACTGAGGTGATGACGACCCAACGCGCTCAATCAAAAGCGGAAGAAAAGGCCGAAGAATGAAGAATGAAGGTCCAGGACTTATGTCACGCCAAAAGACAACTTCAAGAATCTTGCTTACAATCGGAGCGCCTGTCCGTACAGTGAGAGACCGGTTTGACTGAGGCCAAGGATCAAATTCAGCGATTGAAGGCTGAGTTCGCCAAGGAGCGAGAACAGTGGGTTCAGCAGTTGTCAGAAGCTCATGTTAAAGAGGAACAACTTATCTCCGAGCTCAACGCGACTCAAGTGGAGGTGGAAGATATGCAAACAAGGGAGGAAGCTTGGTTTGCGAAGCGCCACCAGACCTTCCTTTCTTCGCCCGACTTTTACCATTTGGTTGCCTTGAGGGCCGCCAAAATGATGGAGTATGGTTTTGATGGTGTCATTCTCCAATTCATGAGGTCGGGTCTTATTGCTCAGGATGTCGATCTCAATTTCCTGGATTTAAAGGCAGCATGGAATGCTTTATCTGAGGTCGTCTGACAAGATTTTTCTATTTCTGAAGGGGTTACCGAACCCGAAGCTCTTGCGGTTTCAGTGAGCCAGGTAGAAGTGTCCATGATATCGGCAGATCTCCTTTCGGCTACCCACTTATCAGAGTCTACTGACCCTCCTGTTACCAAAGGTCTGGAGTCGGCTACCGAGGTCTAGTGAACCTCGGCTTCTATCTCTGCTTTACTTTCTGGATTTTCTGTGTTTTGTATGGTGTTTAGTGGTTCTTGTCTTGTCTTTGATTAAGTTCTTATCTTTTGTCTGGTGTGTCGCGCTGAGCGCTTACATTCGCACATCAATAACTTATCTTGGATATGCTGGTGTTTGAAGTGCATTTTAGTTGATTTTATGAAGGTGGGATCCTCACTTATCCGTAAAATCCATAATACTTTTGGATTGGTGAGACCAACATTATTTGAATTCTGCTTCCAAGTTTCCTCATTAAGATGAGGATCAAGGCCCTTCTTCCATTTTTCCATAATCCATGGGAAATCATTTCCCGAGCTACGTAGAGCCGCGGTTGATCATTACAATTATCTATTACGGGTAAATACCTCGTAAGCCCGTTCTTCGAGGCCAAGGCCAGCACCTCTTTTTGCCTTTCGCCCGTGACCGGCACTTACATGACAAGACACGAGTAGGTGCGGTATTACCAGTTTTCTTACCCACATTCCCACGTCGGGTCTACGCTAGGCTACGTAGGTCAGCTTTTTAGGGACTGAGGGTCGTCTACTTCTTTCTCGTGCCTCCCTTGCTTTGTTGACCTTGATCGGCAGTTAGAGTGGTGTGATCGGACGATATTGGTTTCCTCGTCCGGAGTATATTAGAAAGACTATCTGTTTTCTCCGTCATCTATGTTCTATTCCGACTCTTGGGTCTTGGCCCCATTAGGTCTAATGGACGACACCTTCGAGGAGCGCCTGCAGCGGCTTAGGGAGAAGGGGGAGGAAGCCAAGCATAAGTCGGAGCTGTGGGCTCTAAGGGCGGCCATGTATGGTGCGGCGGTTACGAGAATTGAGAAAGAGCGGGATGAAGCAAAACTCCGAAATATTTAGCTAAGCTGAATATAACCGAAGCCGTCAGGAGAGTGCGTAAGCTCGAGATAGACGTCGCTGGGGCTTCCGAGCAAACTCGGAAGTATCAACAAGAGCTGACCAGCACCGTCCAAGAGGCGGAGCAACTCGAGAAGGAATACCATGACGGCTTAAGGAGGTTGTATGCGTTGGAGGATGAAATCCTAAACTAGGTGTCACGATAGGGCTTCAAATTAGAATTTATAGATTTTATCGAAAACCCACGATAAATACACATAAATGAAGTATAGGGGCCTCGAGTCGTGTTTTTCCAAGGACTAGTAGAAAATTGAATGAATTGAGCTTAGGTTGTCGTTCTTTTTGGGTTTTTCGAATAAGATGGGGTTTTTGGTGTTTTAAAATGATATGTAAATGAAAAATTGGCAATAACTAATAAATGCAATTAACTAATCAAAAATGGAGTTAAGGAACCAATGTGTCAAGGTAAATCTAAAATGCGATTCGATGCACCGTAAGAGAATTAAACCTACTCTAGTTATACTCTAAGGCAAATCCTAAAATGCAATAAACAAGGCTTAAACTAGGTTAACCTAAATGGACAGGTTGGCACTCCATGTGGCACGGAACAGTGCACCATGAAGTGAAACCTCAATGATGGGAAGCTAACTTAATACCTTGGCAAGTAAAGTTATTTACATCATCCTCTACCATTAGCTATCATCAACATTAGTTCCTAAACCAGTTTATCCCTAACAGAATGATACAGGAATCGAAGATGGCACGGAATAGTGCCACAATTCAGATTTTCAGAATTTTAGCTGCATTTGAAGGAGCAAAACCAATCTAATTAAGCTCTAAAACGATTCAAGATTCAAACAAAAGCTAGGCCTTAACCTAAAAAATGAATTCACAAAGTTTGCTAAGGATTTGAATTTACAGCAACATGAAATCAGAAAATTCAGAAGCTATCAGAACTGCAAAACAAAAGAAACGGAAATTCAGAAATGCAAAACACATCCAGCTTCTTCTTCTCCCTCAGATTCCCGTAGCTTGGTGTCAATCAAGCAATTGAACCCCTCTGAAGCTAAAAGATGGTCTCAAGAGATGTTTAGTCGCTGCCAGCCCCGTGAAATGCCCGGAAAAACCCCTTCCGGCCAAAACAGTGCTGTGCAGACAGGTTCGAGATGGCAAAACCGGAATTAGCTTCTACTTGCTCCAATTGATGTGCTGATGATTCCCGAATGCTCCACGAATCTCAGAGAACCCCTCAGAGAATCGCGGCTTCGTGTTGTGCCGTAGATGGCCGGAACAAGCAAAAACAAGGTTGGCGCCGCCGGAAGAACCCCCGCCGTCGCGCGCCGTCCGGTCGCCGGATTTCACCCAATCGGCCGGCTTCAGCTTCTTCAAGGATCAGGGAACACGTTGGAAGAATTGGGGAAGGACGGGACTGGCCCTATGGAGTTACGTCGCCGAGCAGGGAATTGGCGTCGGGGACGATGAACAGTGCGCAGACACTGTTCATCGGGTTTTAATTCGGGTTTTATACGGCTGATTAATCTTTGAATCTGGGCCGTCCGATTTCTGATCTGATGGTCAGCTTGATGTGAGCTCTAGGGCAGTCTAGGGTTCCAAAAAATTCTGAAATTTTAATCGGGCTTGATCTGAGTCATGTCCTCCATGTTGGCTTGATCGATTTGACAACTTTGACTTGATTTGACCCCGGTTGAGCTCGATTTGGATCCGGTTTAACCCTAAAATCAATAAAAATCAAATTAATGCCAAAAAATTGCCATAAAATCATGAAAATTAGAATCAAACCTCAGATTATGCAATATAGGACAATTAAGATCAAATCGATCCATTTCATAATTTATTTTCATATAAAAGCCCAAAATTGAATCGATTTAAATCGTAAAAACCCTAAGTCATCAACTCGCACTAGCCTGAGATGCTTCCATCAGCTTCGTCATGTCAAGTCCTTGCCAAGACTACCCACTTGGACTTTTCCTTGCCAAGACTACCCACTTGGACTTTTCCTTGCCAAGACTTCCCACTTGGACTTTTCCTTGCCAAGACTTCCCACTTGGACTTTTCCTTGCCAAGACTTCCCACTTGGACTTTTCTTTTGCCAAGACCAACCTTGGACTTTCCTTTGCCAAGACTTCCCACTTGGACTTTCCTTTGCCAAGACCACGCTTGGACTTTCCTGCAAACTTGCATCACACATGTTAGATCACAAGTATTGCCTAACTTTAAACATAGTTTAGCCAAATATTGAAACTTAATGCACTTGGGGCAAAGATTGCACCAACAGAGTTAATTAGGTTAAGGAGATTGAGTCATATTAATTATACTTGGTTAGCTTCGGTAGAGATGTGAGATTCGATTGGGGATTTACTTTGGAATAAAATTTGATATAATATTATATTAAGAGGGTGTTGCATTTTGTGAAATTGCAGGGACTTGATTTGTAGATCTTATTATACGAAGAGGTTATTATTGTGACGAGTCGGCAATCAGGTGGGTGATATACTGTATTTGGTCAATACAGTTCCTTTCTATTTACAGCACATGTTTTATTCTCTATTGTCGTTACTTAGTCCTTGATCACTTTCCTATTCTTAAATGTGAATTTGACTTTTACGATACTCATGTTCATATCATACTTGACCTTATTTCCGTTGACCTTAGATTAATATTCATGGCTGTGTTTCTACTCTGGATATGACATTTATGATCATTATCATTATAGTTCTTGTCTTATGATACTTGGGATCATTATGACCTATACCTACACTTATTGATTAACCTGGTAGGTGCTAATGACTATGAAATGAATATCTCATCATGACACGTGATAACAATTGTAAATCCCAATGATGTGGGTCTATCGTGTCTATAGTTGGCCTTTTGTAGTATATTGATATAGGTGGTTATGGCCCCTACTTCCATCATATTGATGGCGACTATATGGCAGTGTACGCAGTCGATGGCTGTATGACAGTGTATGCAGCCGAGTCGATGAGCTGATCCCGACACCGGTTAGGGGTGGTACTCGGAGAGTATTAGAGAACAGATATCGGCCATAGGATATGGGATCACTGGACGCGGAGCACTGATTCCTCGATTTGGATCACCATACTACTTTGTTGTAGGGCGTGGAGTACTGATCCCCCGATGTCGGCCATACCCAATCTCAGATGCTTGCACGAGTGCTGTAGCGTGTGGGGCAGTTGCATCATGCATACGCACATCATGTGCATGTTATATATATATTAGACCATACTGATCCTGCATTTGATTGCTTATCTGTTTGATTCTTGATTGTTGTATTTTGTTTGACATGTCATTCATATAATGCATTACATGAGACTATTCTAGTTGCTTACTACCTGCAGAGTTATTTCTGATATCTTGCTGAGATTTGGTATGTATCTTTATCATCTTTAATTATTTGTCATGTACTATCTTTCTATATTACCCACTGAGTATGTTGTACTCACCCCTTTGGACCCTGGGATTTTTCTGTCTTCCCAGGTACCAGGTAGGAGCTTACAGATGATGCCAGGAATCTGCCAGCTGCGCCATCTCACATCAGAAGAATTGGTAGATTTAGGTTATTCATTTTAGTGGTAGTTCGATATGGTTGTATTAGCATTCATTACATTCGGTATGGTGTAGACAGATTATATACACTGATGTGGTTCATCTCATGTGGATTTCCATATATATGGTTTTCGACTTCCTCGTGATTTCATAAGTTGTACTTGTCATATTTCCGCTTACGCATTTCGATTTTTAGTATATGTGTTGGGTTGATTGCATGTGGTCGTGTGGGCCTTATAGGTAGAGTTCATTAACTGTTATGGTTACTTGTGTGGGTATGATTGGACGTGTAGTCCATATGTCCGGCCGGATGTGGCCGAGTATATTCAAGTTTGTATTAAGGGAATTGTCAGCGATACTAGGGAGGTGCTGCCGAAATTTTTTGGATGGCTATCTCTCAGATCGTGACATTATCTGTCAGGACTTCACCATTGTCAAACATCTGATCCTTCTTGACTTATTTAGACTTTCCTTTTAACGCCTAACATTAATCTTTCATAACTTATTAGGACTTCACTTATACACATGATATCCAATCCTTCATGACCTATTAAGACCTTTACCTATAAATCTAACATTCAATCATACATAACCTATTAGGACTTTCATCCACATGTCTTACATCTGTTCCTCCATGACCTATTAGAACTTCACCAACATGTCTAACATTTGATCATCCATTACCTGTTAGGACTTTCATCCAACATTCTCAAGTATCCGATCAACCATAACTCACTTAGATTTCTCTCATATCAATTCTCTATTGGACTTTCAACTATCAAGTGTCCAATTAATCATGGCCCACTTAGATGTCACTTTTATCAACTATTTGTTGGACTTTCAACTGTCAAATGTCTAATCAACTATAATCCACTCGGACTTCTCCACTATTAAATATCTAATCATTCTTGACCTACTTAAATTTTTGCTCAACCATCAAAGATTGAAACCCAAACCAATATTGGAAAATCTTGACTCGAGGTCAATTACACCAACAATCCCACCTCCAATAATATCCTCTTTTACTTGACATCTCTCTCAATCATTAAATATATTGATCAAACATTAAAACCCAACAATCTCCCTAACTCGAGCTTGGTCAATCTTAATTAAAGGTTGATTATATTAATAATCTCTCCTTTTTTGATGTCTGATAATATGTTTCAGTTAGACTAGTCCATTAGCCCAACATCTTACATTTTATGTTAAAGCATAAATGAAGATTTCCTAACTTAAACTCTTTGTTCTCCCCCTTTCGCATACATAAAAAAAGTTCTTACAAATTTCAATCTCCTCCTTCATTCCTAACTTATGTCAATATCTCAATGGAGGTTCTTTACCTTCTATTTTTTTTCCAAAACTCAACCTTGAGAATATTATCTTTTAAAAATACATACCTCCCTCTTATTTCAACCTTGTCTTCTTAACTTCATTCCTTAATCTAGGAAGTCTCTCTTCCCTTAAGGAAATACATCTTCTCTTCGTAGGTCATTCCACATGTCTTTGAGGTAAACCTCCCCCTCAAGGCATGCTTCCCTTTAATTATTACACCAACAATATTTTGGAATTCCTTTTTAGGAAGTCTCAAATTCAACATTGTGGGATTAAAAGTTCAACCTTAACCTCCCTCTCAATTCCTTGTTCTCCTCCCTTTTAACACCCCTTTTTATTTTCACTAAGAAATTCCCCCTTCGAATGTTTATCTAAGCATGTCAAAGGGTTAGGGATAATTAAAATACATAGGAGTAAATATGGATGATTGAAACAATCTGATTTAGTCAAAATATTAGATAGAAATCGACTCCTAGTATTTAACAATAGATTAATAACTAAGCAATCAACTATTATTTCTAATATAGTTGATATTTGTCTGGTAATTCTGTAGCCCAATTTTGAAAATACATAAGTAATTCTATGGTTTTTAAAAATCATAAAACTTCATACAAACATTATTTATGTCAAATACTATTAGGAAAAAAATAATATTCTAAAAAATTAACTATTATTTTTAAAGCATGACATAAAATTAAAAATTATTGAAAACTTCAATGTTTTATTCTAACTTTGTATCAACACTATCAATGATGATTTCTATCAACAAATAAAGTTCACCAAGGTTTCTAAAATATTTTTAAAAATAATTTTTAAAATAATTTTAAAATAATTTTCAATCATGATCTGCTATGGGTCATTTATATATGACTGGTACATTAACTTTCCTCATGATTAATTTATACAAAATCCATATGATTTTATGATACTTAGCTCATCTAGCTATACCATGTCAACACCCTAAGCTCAACTCATCATTCTAACATCTCACTTATGTCTAATGTGTCTCAATATATACACAAGTTATCTTGTGAGATGTGAAGTAGTTCTTCCTATTTTATTATGATCATGCATCTCAATCTAGGTGTTTCTAAATTAATCATGATATCTAAAATATAAGATAGTATCATTTGTCCTTAATTACAAGGAATTTAAATTCATATATGTGAATGAGAATGACACATATTAAATTCATATCTTTTAAAAGTAATCTAACATGATTCGAATGATGCAAGTACGGCATGACAAGTATCAAATTGAGAAAATGAAATATGTAATGATAATTATCATGACACTTAAAACATATTAAGTATAATTAAAAATAACATGATAATAAAAATATATAGTTCTCCAATCTATGCGTCATCATCTAATATCATGTCAAATATAAAATTTGGCATAAATGGACTAACTCTCTCAAATTAAATGTGTCAAAATCTCAAACTTAGCATATTGCCAATCTCTATCATAACGTGTTGATTTTAATAGATTAAAAGTCAAAAGTAAGAAATAATATTTTTTGGAATTCAGTACAAGTTAGGTCCACATCGGTTTACTAAATATCTCTTGGGTTTCCATTTTCTAGATATATTTTTAATTCTAGATGAACCAAACGTACGTTTGTTGGACCTGTAGAGATAATAGAAGAATCTAGATTTTCCTTTTTCTTTGACTATTATCCTAGTCTTGGTTCACTAAAATTAACTCTTTGACAACTTATAATCATATCAAGTTAATTTGACCCATGTAAATTTTCCTATGGTCATTTACAAATAATCTATTTGTGATTTCAAATTACTTGGATCATTTAGCAAGTCTAGAGGGGGTGAGTGATTGATGACTTTTTCACTTTGCTCATGTTTACAATTGTGTAAATATGTAGTAGAATATCAAAAATACAAACACAAAACACACAACAAAACAAACACTTATCGTTTACATGGATTTGAACCTCTATTTCCTACTTCACGGCCTATAACTCGTTGGTGAGTCACTCCTAGAATTCCTCTATACTTTCTCCTTCTTAGATGTCTTTCAGATATGGAGAAACCTCTTACAATCTTATTTTTTTAATAAACAAAAAAACAAGATAAGATAATACAATGTATACAACAATAAGAAACAATTACAAGATATGGAGCTCTTTTTTGGGGTTGCTTTCACTTATTGATACTTGCATTCAATCTCTCTTGATTACTCAAGGACATTGTCAAATTCTTCTCTTGAATCACTTATTATTGGTTGCTTGTGTCCAATAGCTACTTGTTGTAATCCGCTCAATTAATTGATTGTTAACTTACATTCATTAATTGATTGCATTAGTTGAATTGATTAAACTTGCATCTATCTGACTCCCAATGGCTATTTGAGTCAAATAATTCTTCATCCAACGTACTGAACTATTGTACTATCTAAGTCATTTGATAATCATAGTCAAATCTGTTAAATCAATGACTCTCTCTTGAATTACTGCTATTTAGCAGACTAATCTGTTGGTGCAATCTTGCCCGAAGTGAATTGGATTTTAATGTTTGGCTAAAATGAGTTTAAGTTAGGCAATATTGGTGATCTAACGTGTATAAATTGAGTTCACAGGAAAGCCCAGGTTGGAAGTCTTGGCAAAGGTAAAGTTCTTATGTTTAAACTTTATGTTACTTGTTTGAGAGCATGTGTTTACTCAATCATCACATAGCAAAAAATTTAAAATTAATAGTAGATTTTAGCAAGTATAAGTAACGCATCGCCTATGGTAAGAAGGGCGGTCGTTACAAATGCGCAGGCAATGGCTAATCTGCATACGGCGACTCAGCAGGCGGCGGTAGCCCTGCAAGCGGCTCAATAGGAGCTGCAGACGATTCAGCAGGAGCTGCAGACAATTCAGCAGGATGTGAAGGCCATGCAGGAGGCGATTCAGCAGTCTGTGGAGGCCTTACAGACAGTGACTCAGCAGTCTGTGGAGGCCATGCAGACAGCGACTCAGCAAGCGACGACGGCCCTGCAGGCGGTGGGTCAGCAGGCGGGCCAAGTTGCGCTTCAGGTTCAGGGGGAGGGTCCGCCTCCGGCAAGGATCATGTAAGTATTTTTAATATTATTGTTATTATTATTGTTAAAATATATATTTATAAATTATTTTTATATATATTTAGGGCTACAGAGAAAGCATGACTCCTCTTGGTGGTGTTTCTCATATTTCTCGCAGGTATAGCTACGTCTACCTAGACCCGACCACGGGCCGGGTCCAGCCCGGACCCGGTTAGGGTCCGGGTTCCCGTTCACCCGGTTGCCGGTTCCGGGCCGGCCCGGCTAACCGGGTCAACGGGCCACCCGACCCGTTGACCCGGCCGGGTCCGGGCTGGACCCGGCCCGTGGTCGGGTCTAGGTAGACGTAGCTATACCTGCGAGAAATATGAGAAACACCGCCAAGAGGAGTCATGCTTTCTCTGTAGCCCTAAATATATATAAAAATAATTTATAAATATATATTTTAAAAATAATAATAACAATAATATTAAAAATACTTACATGATCCTTGCCGGAGGCGGACCCTCCCCCTGAACCAGAAGCGCAACTTGGCCCGCCTGCTCACCCACCGCCTGCAGGGCCGTCGGCGCCTGCTGAGTCGCTGTATGCATGGTCTCCACAGACTGCTGAGTCGCTGTCTGTAGGGCCTCCACAGACTGCTGAATCGCCTCCTGCATGGCCTCCACATCCTGTTGAATTGTCTGCAGCTCTTGCTGAATCGTCTGCAGCTCCTGCTGAGCCGCTTGTAGGGTTACCACCGCCTGCTGAGTCGCCGTATGCAGATTAGCCATTGCCTGCGCATTCGCCTGAGCCACCGCCTCCAGGGCCTTCGTCGGCTGAGCAGGCGCATTCGTCGTCTGCACTGTTGCCGGCTGCTCATCCGCTGCCACAGCATCCGCACCTCTCCTTGACCCCTCGCCAGCTGCTGTTGGTGTAGCTCCTCGCCCTTGTTCCTCCATTGAGATGTGTCCGACGGAAAAGAATTAGAGACGGAGAGGAGGGAGGTATCCGACGGAAAAGAATTAGAGACGCCTACGCTATCGACAAATAGACGTCGTCGCCTCCTCTTGAGCAGGGGAGGAGAAGAGAAGAAGAACAGAACCTCCTCTTCGTACAGGAGGAGCAGGAGCAACGGAGGGGAGGACTTTTCGTACAGGAGGAGCAGGAGCAACAGAGGGGAGGAGAAGAGAATAATATATATCCCCCCCTATCCGCTAACGACAACAGACGCCGTCGCCTGTCGCCGAGCAGCATTCCGTTGCAGGAGCGGTTGCAGCAGGAGATTCCCTCCTCTTCGTTGCAGCAGGAGCAGCGCCGAAATAAAGCTTAGCGCATTTTTAGAAAAAATCATACATGTTTGATCATCAGCTTTGACAGTCGTGATGATATAGATAAACAGCGAAGATTTATATTCTTCCATTATTTGAACGGAATGGGTCGACCTAAATCACAAGTTTCCCAGAGCGCCCAATTCCCCGAATTCAATGTAGCAAGGGAATTCAATGTAGACCTTCGGTATATTAGACGTGATAACCAACTTAAACTATGACACCAAACTATATCATAAAAGATAGCAAGGGAAGATTTTTATAATAAACATATGACAAGAAGTGGCTTACCTCTACTTGTAAATCAACTAACAATTAGTATATCTGACAATGCACTGGTACTAACAAAAAACTTTAAATGAATTGAAATAAAATTTCAATTTAATTTGATTTCTTGATGGAGTTGTTTCGATTCTGATTGAACATGGAAAAAATAATCGTGTTATTTTGATAAGTTGTAAATCAAATTTAATTAAAAATGTAAATTAATTTCTAAATAATAAGATAAATCTATTATTAATATTGATGGTGAATACTCAATGTATATTAAAATTTAATAATATGAGAATTTGATTAGTTTAAGTATCCTTAATTTAGAAATCCAAGAAAAAAAAATCCATATGTATGTCCATAGAGGAACAAGCCAATAAAGACAGACTTACATCACAAATCCCCCATTAACAACAAAAGATGGGATCAGCCATTGAATAGACAATTAATCTGTAACGCCCGTAAATTTTCTTGTAAATTTATCCAAAAGAATAATAAAAATAAAATATATCATAACTGAAATTCGATCCCTGGACCTTTAGATAGCAGAGTTAAAGGGAAGAGTTGTAATAGCCATGGCCCCAGTAGGAGTTTCCTATCAATAAAAGGGAATCATTACAAATATATTAGATAGACACGAATAGATATCTTAAATTCCATTAGTATAAAAAGGGGAAAAGTAGAGAGGAATGGGGTTTTCTCTCGTTCTTTTCTCCTTGGGCGGCTGAAAAAGTAGGAAACTAGGGTTTCTCCTTCTTCCTTCTCCCCTTGTGGTGGTCGGCCAAGAGAAGGGAATCGGGGAGTCTATTCCGTAGGGTTCGGACATGCCGACATGGGTTTTCTAAATACGCTAGAGTGTTCGGAGTCTTCAACCTTAGAGTTTCATTTGTAAGTGCAAGAACAAGGAAGTAAGTACTACTCACCTGCAGTAAGAGTTGTTCCGGGATTTTTCCTTTACTGTCGTAGCATGCTTTAAAGAATTGTGTTCGCCCTATGCAAAAACTCTAAATTATATGTAAACCCTAGAATTGTATGCATGTAGAATGATAAAGTGTTCTATTAAGTTCTTTTAGAGGTGTATGAGAAGTTTATAAGCAAAGAAAGACCAAGGTCTTGATAGGATCCCAAATTCAAGAATTTGAAGATCAAAAGCACATCAAGTGTTTGAAGAAATGCCAAGGCATTTTACTATATAAGTACTAAAAAATAACAAGTATTTTACTTTGAAGAGGCTAGTACTCGACTTCCGAGGTTGTCGTAAAATAAATCCAGGTGATCAATTCCTAGGTCTTGGCCCTAGTAAGACCAAGGTCTTTACCCTCGTAGGACTGGTGGCTCGCTACCCAGTCTCTATTAGGGAGCGCGCTTTGGTACCAAGCCTGGGCCCCAAAAGAAAGTTGATTATCTATTTTAAAGTTTTTAAGAATAAATAAGTTCTAATAGTTACGATGGTGGAGATAGACCTGACCACAGGCCGAACCGGATGCCGGGCCGGTTCTGTTCCGGTTCAAGAGGGTGTGAAACCGGCGGGTTGAACCGCCGGTTCAAAATTTTAATTTTTTTTTCGTTTTCCCGTTGGAACCGGCGGTTCCAATGGCTCCGAACCGCCGGTTAACCAATGGTTCGGAGCCGTTGGGGTTTTTTTTTTTTTTTTTTCAACGGCTAAGATCATTTGACCGTTTTTTGATCAATAGCTATGATTTAGTGTCCGTTATGATCCAAATTCTATAAATAGGGAGTTCATTTCATCATTTCCACACACTTTCTCTACTCTCTAACTCTCATTCTCAACTTCGCAAGTTCGCATTCTCTAATCTCTATGCGTTTCCAAGTTCCGACTCCATCTTTCGACTACAATGGAAGGAGGCCGCGGTGGAAGTTCTTCACATCGATTTCGGAGGGGAAAAGAAATAGCGCACGAGGACCCCAACATTCAATCCACCGATGATGAGACCGAGGCCCAACACCTTCCGACGCCCGAAACACAAGGAAGTACTGATGCAATTACTTCTAAGGTTCGGGAACATCCTCCTCTAAAATCTTCTATTTTCACTAAACATTTTGAGAAGGTCACTCTTCCATCGGGAGAAATGCATGCAAAATGCAAGCATTGCAATGCTTCCTACAAATTCCAAGCCGGCGGCGGCTATGGATCGTTAAAACGACATGTAGAAACGAAGCACCCGACAGAATATGGACTCGACTGTTCTCAAACACAATTATCTAGATTTTCTAGCGGTAGTAGTACTGATTCCGATTTATTTTTATACTCTGATAATAAATTAAGAGAGTCATTAGCTAAATTTGTTTCCGTAGAACATCTTTCTTTTAGTTTTGGATCTAAATGCATATTTGAAGATTTTTGTAAAGAATCTCTTAATCCATGTGCTAAACGTGTTCCTAGGACTACACTTACTCGTACAATTAAAAAATTAGTAAAACAAGGAAAAAAGAATTTAATTGATGAATTTAGTAAATTAAATAATAAAGTTTCTTTATGTGCCGATATTTGGAGTGATCATTGACAAACTCATTCTTATATAGGTGTGACTTACCATTGGATTGATAGCTCTTGGATCCTCCAAAAAAAGGTTGATAGCTTATAGAGTTTTTGATGAATCACATATTGCTCATAACATTGCACAATTATTATGTTTAATTTTAGAAGAATATGGATTAACTCATAAAATATTTTCAATATCATTAGATAATGCTAGTTCTAATACTGCTTCTATAGATGAACTAAAATTTGTTTGCCAACCTGTTATTGGTAGTTTATTTTTTCATATTCGTTGTGTATGTCATGTTTTAAATTTATGTGTTCAAGATGGATTAAGACTTTTAGAAAATTATATTAAACCAATTAGAATCGCAATTTCATATTTAAGGTCTCATCCATCTATGATGAAACAATGGGGTAGATTTTGTAAAGCTAATGGAATAAGACCTAAAAAATTTCCACGTGATGTACCAACACGTTGGAATTCCACATATCAACTATTACAAGATTCATTTCAAAATAAAAATTTATTATGTTTATTTTTTGCAGAAAATAGTAATACTAATATATATTTATTTTCACAACAATGGAATATTTATAGTAATATTTGTGAAATTTTAAAAGTATTTAATGATGCAACCGAACAACTTTCCGGTGTTTATTATCCAATTGCTCATTTTGTTTTAGTGAATTTTTCTAGTATAGTATTAATTTTAAATGAACATATCAATAATGAAGCTTTAACTTCTTGTATATTAGCTATGAAAATTAAATGGAAAAAATATTTTTATTTAATTCCTGAAATTTATTTAGTTGCATTTGCTTTAGATCCTAGATTTAAATTAGAAGTTTTACAAGAAATGCTAACTTTATACTATGACGCTTTAATTCCTGTTAAAGATCCTTCTTCTCTTGATCCAGCTAATGTTATATATAATATTAGAAATTATTTATGTGATATTTATAATCAATATTATGTGAAATATGGAATACAAACTAATATTTCTGAAATACAACAATAAACTATTAGTACTAATTTAAAACTTTCAAAAGCACAACTTTTATTAAAAGAACGGACGAAACGTCCACGAGGATCCTCAAGTTCCACACAGGAACTTGAGAATTATTTTACCACTTCTTTTGATTTTAATGAAGCAGATAGTGAAGATTTCGATATTTTAAAGTGGTGGTCACAGAAGGCTCAAACCTTTCCCATTCTCTCCGTAATTGCCAAAGAAATTTTAGCATGTCCAGTGTCAACTGTTGCTGTGGAGCAGACATTCAGTGCCGGCGGCAATATATTAGATGAACGGCGATCAACTATGTCTCCCGACTCATTGGAAGCCCAAGCATTACTCAACGATTGGACCAGAGCCGAGAAAAGAATCCAAGGAATGCAACTTTCAGAAGACGAAGCCGAAGAATTTGATACTGAAGGAACGAATACAACAGGAGGAACGGGAGGAAATGGAAGTGAGTGATGTAAAAGAGTGAAAATGTAAAAGAACTACGTGGGCTTTGATTCCCCTATACCCTAAGGGGATACGTAGGCAACTTAATAAGTGCAAGCCCTTTTTTTAATAAATTTTAAATTTTTTAATATAATAATCTCGAACCGTCGCGAACCGTGAACCGTAACCGTCTTGGGCGATTAAGGGTCGACCTGCCATGAACCGTCAAACCGGCGGTTCCGAACCGTCGGTTCTGAACCGTGGTCGGGTCTGGATACCACAAATTATTATAAAATCTTGCGCACCTTGTATTGTGCATTGGATGAGAACGTTGGGTCTTGTAGCATCCATATGAGATCAACCCTATAGTTTTTTAAGACTCAAATTAAATTATTCTCCAAGACAACAACCAAGCCTTAACCCACTTGGTTGGGTCGGCAAATTATTCTCCAAGACATGATACTAATATTAATTTCTCTACCTATCCATCAAATATGTCTTGATCACTGTTGGGAATTGGAGTTGGATTAGTATAGTTGGAATTGTAATTGTTTTAGGCACAAAATAAGGATTCATATATATGATGCATTAAAGTTATAATAAGAAGTCTGAGAGTATAATTACCTTGATCAGAACTAATCTCATCTAAACTCTCTCACACCTTTATATCAAGTTTATTGTTATTGACTCTTAATAGGTCTAGCGCTATGATCATCATATTGGATAGTTTGTGTAACCTTTCTCATATGATTTAGGGTGCAAGTGTTGAATTTGATGGAATATATGCTTCACCACCACCCGGTATATCTCTACTATCATTACCTTTATTAGTAGTTCTATTGTTATTGATATTTCTATTATCATTTCGAACTTCTCTTAGATTCTATTATCAGAGAAGTTGGCGATGTTTCGTAACTCATCAACTTTTGTGACCAATTATCTATTTATCCTTTTTTTATTAGTTTCTATAAGATAGATTTGGTAGATTTATCTTTCTCTTTATTAGAGACTGTAGGAGCTTTCCCTTTCTCTTTGGTTGTGTTGGGGTTGAGATGTTTAAGAATGGTTAGGTCGAGATTTATATAATAAAAAGTCTTAGTTAAAAGTAGCATTATCATTATCTTCCTTACCAACATCTCCTTTAATTTGCGTTTTTTCTATTTATTGGGTAAAAGACTGAGATAGTCATTGTGGATCCCCTTCTTTATCAAGAAATAATTTTCTTGACCTCTACAACATTCCATCGATCCATTATTAGATTGTATTTATTTTGGTCAAAATCAATATTAAACGAGTTTACATTCACTGAACTGTTCACTCAAATTCTATTATCATTGAAATCAATATTGCGATTATCATTTGGAACTTCTCTCAGATTATATTATCAGAGAAGTTGATGATGCTTCGTAACTCTCATCAAGTTCTTACTCATTGGTTGCGTAGAGTGGATTGTGACCAATTATCAATTTGTACTTTTTCTTATTAGTTTTTGTAGGATAGATTTGGTAGATTTATCTCTCTATTAGAGACTGCGGGAGCTTTGCCTTTCTCTTTAGTTGTGTTTGGGGTTGAGATGTTTAAGAATGGTTAGGTTGAGATTTAGATAATAACATGTCTTAGTCAAAAGTAACATTATCATTATCTTCAATATCAACATCTCCTTTAGTTTGCGCTTTTCCTGTTAGTTGGGTAAAAGATTGAGATAGTTGTTGTGGATTCCCTTCTTTATCAAGAAAAAAATTTCTCAACCTCTACAACATTCCATCATTCTATTATTTGGTTGTACTTATTTTGGATGAAATCAATATTAAATGAGTTTATATCCACTGAAATCTTGTTTTTCCTTCTCTTTTATTTTTTCTTTTTCTGTTATGAGTTCTAATTGAAGATTTATATTATGATGAACATAGACCACTAACTTCTCTCTAAATGATGATAAGAGAGCTGATTTCATACTTTAATATAAATGAGTAACTGAGTGCACTAATTTCTTTCCCAGATGTTTCCTCCAAAAAAATTGTACCCTAATCATTTAGTGTCTATCCTCCATATTGTAATCATCACCCAACTATAAGATACATAAGTAAACAAAATTAAAATAATCTTTTTATAAGAGTAGAAAATGAATATTAACAGATTATTTATTTTTACCACAATATCTAGTTTATATCTCTATTTCACTACAAAAAGGATCACCAAAACAGACATATGCTTACCAAATTCTCAATTTTGTTGTAGTCTTGATATAACACTTGTGTGGGTCACTAGGAGGTGATCATATATGGCTAAGGTATATCAATATCAATATGCTTGAATAAGATAAAAAAGGGTAGCTCAGTATACAAAGCTCCCTCCGATGTGGGGTCCTGAGGAAGGGTTGGATTATATTGGGTCTAGTATGCAGACTTACCCTACATTGTAAGGGGTTATTTCTACGACTTGAACCCGTGATGACAAGTTCATATGGAAGCAACTTTATCGTTGTGTCAAGGCTCCCCTTCGATATGCCTGAATATAGCATCCTAAAATAGTCAAACGTATAATTTTATCATTATCAATTGACAATAAAATTTCTTTATTATTTAAAATTTATATAGTTGCTAAATTGGATATCATTTATCATTTGATTGTACTATATTTTGATGATTAATATTTGGTTGGCAATCTTAGGTTTGTCTTGATTTTCTCTATTGCTTCGTGAATTAAGTGCTTGTCCATGTTGACCTTGTGCCAACTAATGTACAAGGGTTCTATTGCTATAAGAATATTTTTAATATAGTTTCAAAATCTAGTAGATATCTACAGACTTTTTATATTTTGCTTCCGTTAGTAGTGCTAAGTGCGGACACACTTCTTAACCGTTAGAAGTGTACATGACCTTTAACTGAACTTTTTTCACAATGACTTTAATAGGAGGAATTGAGTTGCAAATCTAATTGCTTCTAGCTGGAGGAGCTTCTTGTCAATAAATTTCCTCATTAACTCATGAACTTATAATCATGGTAAAGGAATCAACTGACTCTTTTCATTACTTTCTTCATTGCATCATAGCTGTCCACTATCATCAAATGGATAGTGTGTATGGTATCTAGAACAATGATAGATAATCTTGCTTTAATATCTTTCCAACCTTCTTAAAGTTGACACCATTGTAGACAACTATATGTTTTACACTTATCTCTCGAATTATATTATCCATTAAGTGATATATGTAGGATGCATTATGCTATTGTATAGTTATATCAATACATCTGTGACACGTTACTATTGCAGTATAGTTGGAAGTTGATGATGATCATCCACGTCTATCCTGTCCAACTTTCACACATTAGCGTAATCCTATATATGTCCCATGGTTGTTTACATGACAAAAATCATGTCTTGGTCTCCTTCACTTGCTCATCTAGGTGTGGACCAATAGTTTCATATATAGGAGGTTGAATATCGGGGTTAGACTTTTAGATGTTGTATACTATGCTATAGGTGTATGTATTATTTGCTATAGTAGTTGGAATTTAATTGAGGTGGAAAAAATTGGTAATGCTTTGATTGATAAATTTCTTCTTTTTTATGTAGGTATTATCAATCCTAGTATACTTGTTAGTCTGGTCTAGGAAGAATCAATATCAACTATATTTATCGCATGCCGTCATCTCATGCAATGAAAAAAATGACCAAAGCAACTGCGTGTTGAGTGAACACTTGCACTTACCTCGAACGTTGGTATAGTGGTTGACTCACTTTCATTTGTACTGTTTGAACATCTTCAACTAGCACTAGTTGTGACACAAATTGTCTTTGTTGCTCATCGTCATATTCTACTTCGGAGGCATGAAGAGTAGCTAAAATTTGAGTCATTTAAGCTTGTCTAACACTATCAAACTCTTCACATTATTGTTTGTATTTGCTATTTTTTTTGGCATCAAGTTCCTTCTTGATTGTATGACAGATTTCTTAAGGAACTCTTGAACACTTTGAAATTCTACTAACAAAACGTTGCTCAAGGCATGTGACCTCACAGTCACGTGCAATCATATCACAGTGTAAACATTGCTAGTGGAATTGGCTTTTCTCTAATCAATATGTTTCAAAGCAAGATTATCAAATTGTTGTTTTAGCATTATTAAAAAAAAGTTAGATCATTAAAAAAATAAAAATGTTCATTTACATCAAATAAACACATAAATACGATATTAAATATGGAATTATTTAATTAATACATTAATGATCAAAATACAGAGTTATGTAATTAATAATTAATTAATTAATACATAATTATTGTATTAATTAATTGATAATATGTAAATAATTAATATGTATAATATACAATATATAATTAATATTGTATTAATACAGTATGTATAATATACAACGTTAATAACTAATTCTATTAATACAATATTAGCTATAAAAATATACATGTAAATTCATACTATAATCATACTATAATACTATAATAGTTGATAATTTTGTGCAGGGTTACCCCTCCATCACCGTTGCTTAACTCGTGATAGCCAAATCACGAGACCTTACCTGAGTTCGATGTCAATGTTGATATGGATGTCAATGTGATGAGATTCTATGGTTGATCTACTAGGAGCCTTCCTCTTTTATCGACGCTCGAAGCTCCTTTGCTTCTTATTTATAACCTCTTGATCTTGTTTTCTTGGTGACCAGCAAAATCCTTCCTTGCTTCGTAGGTTGAATCCATGTTAATAGTCCTACACAACATGGGTGACACTGTTATGGCATGAACAACTTGTTGTTTTTCTGCCAACCTTCAAATGGAATGATACATTTCAATCGTGCTAGGTGGCATGACATAATTTTAATCCATGCATGAATCTACCTTTATTCTTGCCTAACTTATCTTTTTTTGTTAATAAGATAAAACCTGTGTACTTAACTTCAAAAAGTTGACACAAATATTTCATGTAATTTGGTACAAATATGGATGCTGAAGATCAATAGGACTTGAAGTCTTGGTGAGATTTTAAGATTTAGGCTTTGTTTCCTTGTGGAGAAGAGGTAATGGCATGAGGAGGGTAGGGAAAGCAGTTTCTTCAATTTTTGAGAAGGAAAAATAAATAAATAGAAGAGATAGAGAAAATTTTCTCACTTTCCTCCATTTGGCTTCAACCCAAATTAGATAGAAACTCACTACAATTGACTATGGCTGGGTGATTTATAAAGACTAAAATTTTAGATTATTGTTAATAGTTATTTTCATATTATCATTATTTATTTTTTAATTAGAAAATGTAAATACTAAAATAACTTTCTTTACTCTAAGGCATGGAAAGCTAAATTGTGGAAACTTTTCCTTGTGAGAATGATTTTCATTGTTTATTTCATCAAAATATTAGGTGGGATGGCAAAAGTGATCAATTAACGGATGATTTTGAATTGAAAATCTGTCATTGGCAAATTAGGCAGGGGAAGGAAGGAGTTGGTATGAAAATGGTGCGAAACTACTTCACTAATTGTAAAATTACTCCCATTTTATATTTCTCTATGTTTTCGTCCCTTTAGTTGTGAGCTTTGATCTCTCCAATCCCAACCTTGTCAGCCGCATGACTCTACAAAGCTGATGAGCAATGTCCTCCAGTAGGGTGTTGTGGGCTCTTGGACAGAAGATGACAGAGGCACCTGTCAGCTGCAGTCCTCATCCAATGTGGTGTCAGTAGAGTTCACAGTTGTGCTTCTCTCTGATAAGTATCAGGCTTCGTCAGTTAACCAGTTTGTCCTCAATGAAGTTTGAAGGAGTTGTTGGAGCTTGGAAGAGTTGTTGGAATCTTGAAGCTGGACAGAACCTTGATGGAGTTGTTGAAAGCTTGAAGCATGAAGAGTTGATAGAAGCTTGATGGAGTTGCTGGAATCTTGAAGCTTGATAGAGTTGTTGGAGGTTTCATGCAGAAACTAAAATAGGAAGTGATGTTCTACAAGGGATTGTCATGCATCAAAAGATACTAAAAAATGGTGAGTGTACAGAGACTGGAGGAGATGTGATCAGATGGTTGATGATGGCACAAAGAGATATTTTGGTACTTGTAAGTTGAATGGTAAACATGTCCTCCGTTCCAAGTATACATGGCCGATGTCCCAACAGGACTCCATTCATTGGTAAACATGGCTGATGGATCTCTCATCATCTTCCCTTCCTCTCCCCTTCTATGCCCCTAGGTAGAATACATCCCTCCACCTTCCACTCTTCCGGGTAAATAGAACATCAGTTCAAGGAACAAGGGAAAATTTTACAAGTTTCTTTGCCCTCCAAACAAACAATAGTGAATCACCTTATCATTTCTCTTCCTCCCACTTTCCATCGCCAAGATCCTTTTTTTTGTGTTACTTCTCTCCCAGAAAATAGTGTTAATAGACTTTGCAAATATATTGACTGCCACTTTTGATCAACTGTTGTCAACCTTTGCATATCCAGCTAACCTGCATACATCCAGTGGAAGGCCTATCACAAATAGGAAGTTCAATATATGCTGTACAAATTAATTGTTGATGACAAGATAAAAACTATATAAGTATGGGATAGGATGAATCTAAGATTGCATTCTTTAGTTGGAAAAATTCAACATGAGGAAGCCATGATAACAAAAGTCTACAACTCATTAAAAAAAGAAACTACATGGAACTATGGTTTATATTTCTTATATTATCAATAATTTTTTTTATCAATTTGATGTACCATATTCTACAGTTTTTTTTCTTCTGCAGATTCTTATATTGGTCTGTCACCAGGAGCTGCTATTAATGATAGAATTTCAAGCAATTTCTTGAATATCAGGTCTGTATACCTATTCATTTTCCCTACAATTGTTCTACACGTGTACTTGTATTGAAAATTACCTGTTTATTTTCCTTTCAATTGTCCTACATGTGTTCCTGTATTGCAAAATATGTTAAAACAATTGGGTACACACTTTGGGCTCTTGAAAATCAGATCTTTTTTGTAAGCAGGAAAAGTTCCAGTCATCTGCAAATTATTTGGTTCAAAGTTGAAAATATAGCTTCACTTAGGAAGTGACTTCCCTCTAGCATCACTCCTGCTGACATCATATGACATCTAAAATAACTTATCTAAAAAATATGCTTTTATTAAGGATGATGGTAAGACAATAAGTACTTAAATATTTATAATTAGATAAATAAAAACAAAGAATGATAAATACTATATAAAAATTTGAAAAAATAATAAAATATTTTATAAAAATGACAATAAAATGGTTAAATTTTTTGAAACTAATATAGATAAAAATATTTTAATTGAATGAAAAAATATCATCATACTCTATTTCTCGTAGAAATTATTTTTCTCAAATCAAATGAAAACGTAGTAATTATTGAAATTCTCTGCAAACGTCAGGCCAAATATTGGGTTTTTTACTGTTTCAAGTTATTGTACCTGTATCCTGCTACATTGTGCCATTCGTCACTGTTCTTTATTCTTTAACTGAGGGATTTGTCTTTATTTTTCAATGCTATGAACTGTTGGCATCAAAGTTGTATTGGGAATTACTACTGGGATTTAATGCTTGCTAAATCTGAAACTCCAAATTTTTATATGACTCAAGCATCATGGTTCTGTTACGTTCTGTCCGTGACCATGTTTTTGCCATAACTATCGATTCTGATTTTGTACTTTAATTGTTCTACTGCTTGTTGTGCTATGCTATTAGGTGATTATTTATTGTTTGCCTTTTTATGTATCTCCCGTAATTATACTAGTATATGTTTATTAATGGTATTTTAAAGAGATACCTACTATACAGTATATATCAGACCCATCATAAAATTCTATTTCTAAAATTCTCTAAATCCACAACAATGACTCATCTCTGACACTCTGCCTTAAGTTGGAGCAAGGATATTATCTAAAGCCCAAATTGCTACATAAACTAGAAAGGATCACACAAAACTAAGATATGACCATGTTGAAAGAAAATGAAAATACACTTGCATGCAACTTCAATTACTTTGACTTGAGATCAATGCAGCAACATAGAAGGGATGGGGTGAGACTCCAAGAGAAAGCTTTTGCCTAGATTTCTTGTGGCTGTGTTTATGCCTTACTAATGAAAGAGGAGAAGGAACACACTTGATATTGTCGGCTTTGGGCAGAATGATATCTTGCATGACATAAGAGTGAGAAAATCAGAACTGTGCATTAAATAATTTCAAGGAAGCAGCAGAATTGGAGGAAGAAAATAATAATCACTCTTCATTCGTGTGAAATAGATGAAATGACTCACATAGGCTATGGTGAGGATAGAGGACACTGTTGAAACTCAAAGAATGGCAATGTGTGATAGGCTAGTGGGAATGACAGAGACAACAAGAACACACAGAATGGAAGCTAAAGAATAAGATACCAAAGGAGATAGAGAGAGATAAGGCTCATGACAGAGAGAATGCTTGCGTGGCATAGACACTGTTGTTGGCAAGGTAAGCTTTAAGAGAACAATGTGTTGTTTTAAAAGAGGTAGAGTTGCTTCTGCAACCATACTAACCGCCCATGGTTTAACAAATCATGCTAAGTAGCATGGCTTGATCCAAATTAAGAAGTAGAGAAGTTCAATAGAGGAGACCATGAATCCAAAGGCGCACATATGGAAGCTGAAGTGCATCGCTTAACTTTTCTTGAACATGTCCCGGGAGCTCTTTGGCAGTTCATGGTAATGGATTTCAAAGTCTACTTAAAGGTGATTGAGCAGAAAGTAAGTGCAACAGAGACATATAGGCAAGGTGATCAAAGGAGGAATACCATTACAATCTTTGGCATCACTGTAGCATGTCTGTAAAGCTTGTCGGCCTCACCGTCACTAGGGAAGGTCAGTAGACTAGGAACAAGTCTTTTACATGGGCTTTTTGTGGCAATGCTAACAACATGCAATTAATGAAAGGGGAGAAACAACACACTTGGTGAAGGTTTTGGGGTCAGTTCAGGACAAAATAAGGTCTTGCATGACACAAGTAGGAGAAGAGAAGACTAGCAAATTTGTGTATGCTTGTGTGTTAAATGAGAAATGATACACTACATGAAAACGTAATATGAAAACGCAGCATGATACACTACACTACATGGATGTGGGACCCAGATCTATAGTGTATCATGCTGCATTTTCATGCTGCGTTTTCATGTAGTGTATCATTTCTCGTGTTAAATAGTCCTAGGAAACAGTAAGCTGGAGGAAGAAGACAACAAGAACTCTCCTTTCTTATGAAAGAAACAAAACAACTCACACAAGCTATGATGAGCATAGAGGGCATTTTGCTTCGAGGGCAAGAAACAAGAGGTGAATGACATGTTGTATAATAAGTGGAAGAATTGTTTCCCCAAATACACTAACCTTCCATAGCTGGGCAAGTTATGCCTAGTAACATGGCTTGATCCAAATTTGGAAGTACAATAGAAGGGGAGACCACGAATTCGAAGGCACACGTGGAAGTCGAAGTGCATCAACCAACTTTACTTGAACATGCCTAGTAGTTATCCGACAATCTTGGTAGTAGATTTCAAAAATCAACTAGTTGGATCTGAGGCGAAACGATGCTAGCAAATTTGGAAGTGAGATACAACATGGTGAGCGAAGTGGTTGAGGAGGAGCACAAAGTTGGGGAGGAATATGAATGCATTCCTTAGTATCTCCGTAGCATGTTAGCAAAGCCTGCCAACCTCACTATCTCTAGAGGAGGCAAGAGCGGTGCAACAGAAGAACATGAGGTCATCCATTTTGTCATGTTCTGGTTAATATTATATTGAGAGATAGAATCAATGAGGCCAAAATGAAGACCAAACTCAATATGGGTATAAACCCAAATTTTGATGGCTCATAATTCTAACGAAATATATTTAAGCAGCAGTTAGGAAAAATACTGTAATTTATCTTTAATTATACTAGTGTTTCTCTTGATAGATAGTCGCCAAATGATTATATTTTGTGGCTTCAAATCTGGCTATTTTGCTCTTTATATATTAGTTTATTAATTATTATTTAAAATGTTTATGTTAGGAATTTGCATGCAACTGCTTTCACGCTGTCATGGAGGAGAAAAGAGGATGTAGTACCTGGTTTAAAAGTTCAAAGAAAAGAGAAGCAAATAAGAAGAGAAAACAGAAACCAAGCACCTGTTGAAGCACCTTATGTACCTCCTAGAAAACTTAATCTGAAGCCTTCTCAGGATAAAATTATAGAAATTTTTGAAGGCATGACAATCCATGAGCTTGCCAAGAGAACTGGTTCTAGTATTGATGCATTGCTAGAGATACTAAGTAATGTTGGTGAGAAAGTTGATTCTGAATTTCAACCAATCAGTGTTGACGTTGCTGAGCTGGTTGCAATGGTATGAAATCTAATATTTACCCTTCTGTGTAATTCATCTGATTATCAATTATATTGTTTCTTAGCATCATTTTTTTCTACAAAGCTTTTACAAATGTTATTTGCATGAATTAGCAGAGGTTAATGATGCTTGGTTAAAATATATATTCGTAGAATGCTAAACTATGAGGGGTATTGCTATCATTTATTATTAATGTTCATCATTTTACTATTCTATGAGGATAAGCATTTTTCAGTTTCATCCAAGGATTGAAATTTCGAGCTGTATCGCGCGATACGGCTGAAATTTTTCATTCCGCTGATGGACCAGCATCGGCACAGCACCGGCACCGCAGTTCCAATCGGGAAACGCCTCCGGAGGCGTTGCCCGGGCCCACCAATGCCCAGGCCGGCGATGCCACCGGAGGTGCTGCGCAGGCTCAGCGATGGCTCCGCACTCGGGCAGCGCGCGATCTGTCACGATTTTTATTTTTTTTATTTTTTAACTTAGGGTTTAATTAAGTTTTAATAATCAACTCCTAGTTATAGTTCGGGATAATTTAAATAAACTTTAATAAAATCCATAAAATTAGCTTATTATTTTTTTAAAATATTTTATTTTTTATTTTTAAATATTTAGATTAAATATTTTATTTTAGTTAATATATTTTATATTTTAAAAATATCGAAACTATACCGGCACGGTACAATACGGTATCGAAATTGTATCATTCCGGTCGGAGACCGAAACCTCGGCACGGCTCGATATTTTAAACCTTGGGTTCATCTTCATCTATTTTGGATTTTATTTCCTTAAACTTTCTTGGTTTTCAAATGTCACCCTAATATGTATAATAGAACAACGGAAATTTTGATAAAATATCAACAATTGAGTTCATAGATGGTTGATAAATGAAAAGGTAAAGGGTATCATTGTCTATTATGATTAACGGCCATTATAATACTATTCTACGAGGATAAACTTTTCTTGATTTGTATGCAAATTTTAAATTTAACAGCAAAATTAAAATTTGAAGTAGAAAAATTGCAAATTAGTGTAGATGTAAGGATATATGCAACATTGCCAATCTTTTTGTCATGGAAAGCAATACAATAGATTAAGATGCCAGAGCTGGAGCACAGTGTGACTTGCCCTAGTCGGGCATGACAGCCTTGTCCCTGTGCTGGAGATTGGTATTTCCTATGCAACAACAATGACCAAGATCTGACTCCTTGTTGGGTTACAAATGATGTGTCCATTTGCAAAGTTGACTTCAAGAAGTGCATTAATTAGATATAATTCACCCCAATGGTTTTGTAATTGAAGATTCTTTTTGCTATTTTATATGTTTTTAATGCATAGTGTCTACCTAACTCATTGAGATTTGCCATTGATTGTCCCGGTGATCATCCTTTTACTAGTAGTTTTACAAGGAATGATAGTAGGAGCAATGATAATTGTTGGAATCTATGTTGATAGCACAGTGTGACTTGCCCTAGTTGGGCATGGCACCCTTGTCCCTGTGCTGGAGATTGGTGCATCCTATGCAATGACAGTGACCAAGATCTGACTCGTTGTTGTGTTAGTTAATGATGTGTCCATTTGCAAAGTTGATTTCAAGAAGTGCATTATCTTTATCTGGTTTCATTTTTTGTGAATTACCACTAAGTTGTGTTAGGTGTTCGTGGCTGTTATATTAATTATTGGTTTTGTGACTTTAGGAAGATTCCATCTCTGTTACTGTAAAATATTATGGAATCTCTTGGGATATTACAAGACATAATCCCTATTTATACATGAGTATAGGGACCTATTCTAGGAAAAAATTATTCTATAAAGAAAATAAGAATATTTATCCCTAAATATTCTAACATTCCCCCTCAAGCTGGAGAATATAAATCATATGTTCCCAGCTTGTTACATATGTAGTCAATTCGAGGACCTCTCAGTGACTTGGTGAATATATCTGCTAGTTGATCCTGTGAGTTAACAAAACTTATAGGTATTTCACTAGATATGACTTTTTCTCTGACAAAGTGACAGTCAACTTCAATATGTTTTATCCTCTTATGAAAAACTGGATTCGAGGCGATATGCATAGCAGCTTGATTGTCACATATAAGTGACATTTGTGTAACCTCTTCAAATTTTAGCTCTTGAAGCAACTGTTTGAGTCATATAAGCTCTTGACTGGCTATGACCATAGCTCGATATTATGCTTCCGCATTGGATCTTGCCACAACATTCTGCTTTTTGCTTTTCCAAGAAATAAGATTATCTTCGACAAATATACAAAAATCAGAAGTAGATTTCCTATCAATGGGAGATCCTGCTCAATCTGCATCAGAATATCCTACGACTCGAGTATGTCCTTTGTCTTCATACAAAAGACCCTTTCCTGGAACGCCTTTGATATATCGAATAATGTGAGTCACAGCATCCCAATGTTCCTTGCATAGAGAGTTGAGAAACTGATTTACTACACTTACTGCAAATGAGATATCCGGACGAGTAACAGTAAGATAGCTTAGTCTCCCTACTAATCGCCTGTATCGTTCAGGATTTGGAAGAGGCTCCCCCTGATTTGGCATAAGCTTGATATTAGGATCCATGGGGGTGTCAACTGTCTTTGAGTTTAACATGCATGTTTCTTCTAGAATATCCATTGCATACTTCTTTTGGGATATGATAATCCCATCTTTGGATTGTGCTACTTCTATCTCTAAAAAATATTTGAGTTTGCCGAGATCTTTTCTCTGAAAATGTTTAAAAAGATGTTTCACCTGTGAAATCCTGAGATGATCACTACCTGTGATAACAATATCATCGACATAAACTACTAAGTAGATGCAACCAGTAGATGAGTGTCGATAAAAAACAGAATGGTCAGCCTCACCCCGAGTCATGCTAAATTATTGAATTACAGTACTAAATCTACCAAACCATGCTGTGGGAGACTATTTGAGGTCATATAAAGATTTTTGCAGGCGACATACAAGACCAGAAGACTCCCCCCTGAGCAACAAAACACGGAGGTTGCTCCATATAGATTTCCTCGAGCAGGTCACCATGTAAGAAAGCATTTTTGATGTCCAACTGATAAAGAGGTCAATGTCGAATCGCAGCAATGGACAAGAATAAACGCACAGAGGACAGCTTGGCAACAGGAGAAAAAGTGTTCCCATAATCCAATTCGAAGATCTGAGTATATCCTTTAGCAACGAGGCGAGCCTTAAGCCGGTCAACCTTTCCATCCGGACCAACCTTCACCATATATACCCAACGACAACTGACTTCCCTAGCGATAGAGGAACGAGGTCCCAAGTCCCACTGCTCTGTAAGGCACACATTTCATTGAGCATAGCTTGTTTCCATTCTGGATGGGCAAAGACATCACCTGTAATCTTCGGAAGAAAAACAGACGACAAAAACGAAAGACAAGCAAAATAGGAAGGAGAAACACGATGATAACTCAAAGAAACATAATGAGGAGAAGGATTACGAGTGGAACGCATACCTTTCCGAAGTGCAATGGGAACATCAGACTCATGAGATGGGACCGGAGGACGAGGCGAAAGACTTGGCTCCAAAGATGTGTCCATGGCAGTGTCAGTGGTGGGTGGTGGCAAAGCAAGACGAGAACGACGCTGATAAACCTGTAATGGAGGACATGTTTCCTGAGGTGACAGAGACTCCGCCGGAGGATAAAAGATAGCCAATGGTGTAGGCGTAGAAGGAGAAAACTCGGACAGAGATCTATTGGGCCCAAAAAATGGAACCGAATCAAAGAACGAGACATCAGCAGAGATGAAGTACCGACGGAGAGTAGGGAATAACACTTGTACCCTTTCTGAGACCATGGGTACCCAAGGAAGACACATTTATGAGACCGAGGACGGAGTTTGCCAATGCCAGGATCGAGAGCATGAGTAAAACATATAGACCCAAAAACCTTAGGTGGTAAAGGATGAAGAGACTGATGAGGATAAAGAACACAATGAGGTATTTGACCTTATAGAGTGGAGGAAGGCATGCGATTGATAAGATAGCATGCAGTAAGGACAGCGTCACCCCAAAACTGAAGAGGAACATGAGAATGGAGAAGAAGAGTTCGGGTGGTTTCAAGAAGATGATGATTCTTGCATTCAGCAACGCCATTCTGTTGAGGGGCATGAGGATAAGATGTTCGATGCAACACACTATGAGACGCCAAAAAGGTTTGAAATGGAGTAGATAAATACTCACGTGCATTATCACTCTGCAAATTTTGAAGAGAAATACCAAATTGAGTTTTAATTTTATAGAAAAAAGATTGAACAAGAGAAAACAACTCCGAACGATCTTTCATCAGATATAACCAAGTACAACGGAAAAAATCGTCTATAAAGGTAATAAAATATCGTGATCCCAATGTAGACGAGACACGACTCGGACCCCAAACATCGGAATGGACCAAAGCAAATGGGGGCGTAGCCCGATTCACAATGCGAGGAGAAAAAGAACTACGAACATGCTTTCCTAATTGACATGACTCACAAGACAAAGATTTTAAGTGAGAAAGACCAGGATGTAATTGTTTCAACTTATCAAGGCTAGGATGTCCCAACTGAGCATGAATAAGAAGTGGAGATGCCGCCGCCGAACCAACAAGAGAGAATTGTTGAAGCCGATATAAGTCATAAGACTCACATCCGAAGCCAATCATCCTCCCCGTACTCCAGTCCTGTAAGGAAACAGAAGATTTAGTAAACGAGATAACACAATCAAGAAACCGAGTAAGCTGACTGATTGACAATAAATTAAAGGGAGCATCGGGAACATAAAGAACATTATGGATAGAAAGAGATGGAGAAGGATGAACAATACCAATATCCTGGGACTGAGTTTGAGAACCATTTGCCATGGTGACAAAGGGTAAATAACCCGAAGTAGAGAGAGAAGAAAAAAGAGATTTATTACCAGTGATATGATCGGTGGCCCCGGAATTAAGAACCCAAGGACTCGAAATGTGAGATACACCAGCAAAGGAATTACCAGTGAGTGCAACGGTAGCAGGGGAATCAGAAGTCTTTCGATCCTCATACCACTTCAGAAAGTCATCATAGGAAGGCGGTGGGGTCGGATCTGGTGGTAACTGTGAAGTGGAAGCTGAAGGAGTGACAGAACTCTGAACAATCTGTGCAGCACGAGGAGGTCGACCATGTAGACTCCAACATTTATCAATTGTGTGTCCTGGTCGGTGGCAATGATCACACCAAGGGCGTACTTTACCACCCTTACGAGGTGGAGGTCTGTTGTTGTTTCGAGAGACCAAGGCTGATGAGTCGACATGATTGGAAGGAGGCAACGTCGAGACTTTAGCAAGGACATGAAGGAGAGTCGCCCAGGTACTGTCCATAGTAGCCTCTGTAGGGTTACCCAGGATCTGATCACGAACATGAGAATAGTCTGTGGGCAAACCATATAAAGCCAGAGACATAAAAAATTTCTTTCGATTTTCAAGCTCTGCTACAGGAGTGGTTGCAGGTGGAAGCAGTTCATTGAAGTCACAAAGAAGTCTAGACACCGAACCCAGATAAGTTGACATAGAATCCTTAATCTGATGAGCACTGAGAATGGTCATGAGATCTTCACAAACTTGATAGAGTCGCCGAGAGGTATTTGTAAAAAGTTGTTGAGCCTGTATCCAAACAGCTTTGCAGGTCTTGTGAGTGCGGAAGACATCCTTAAGAGATGGATGGATGGTGGCTCAGATGATACAACACAATTGAGCGTCAACTTTTTTTTCACAGAGGACGTTTGGCACCTTGAATATCTTCTTCGATTTGGGTGAAATGCGTCTCATAGCCCTATCCAACAAGCCAAAGTTCAATGTGGGAGCTCCAAGAGGAATAATTCTTACCATCCAATAGCTCGGAAGAGAGCGGTGCAGTGATGTGATTGGTAAAAATATAGATATCCGACTTTGAAGTACTAGAGGTAGCCATGAAGAGAGAAATCGTGTTGCGTCGCATGTGAAACTGTTAGCACGGGCAAAAATAGCAGAGGACAGCAGCAACACGGCTAGATAGGGAGCTTATTGAAAAAAGAATAAACATATAAAACAGATGCCGCTTATTGTGATCTCCTTCAGTGGTCAGCAAGGAGGAACCGACCTCTAAAAAAAAAACGCGAGCATCGTCTTCGCGCGGAGGGAGAGATCGCCCTCCTGTTGCTACAGAAGGCGATGCGTCGTTGCAGCAGGAGACGTGCTGCTTCTCATGATCCCGAGCCCGAGCACAGGAAGCCACGTCGTGCGTCTTCCTCGACGCGACGAGAGTGCCGACGGTTTCGCGCCCGACGGAGAGCGCGGCCGGAGGAGGCGGCCGGTTTCATGCGCGATGGAGAGCACAGACGGAGGAGGCGGCGGAGGCGTTCGGATTTGCAGTCGGCCGGAAGAGAAAGACTCGGTCGCTGCTGACGGAGGAGACGGCGCGTCGCTTACTGCGAAGAAGAAGCGAAGGTGGTCGGCGATGCTCTGGAGTGGGGAGGCTCCGCGAGATAGGGAGGAAGAGATGCGCACGTGGGTCAAGACGCGGGAGGCGGCGGCGAACAAAGAGAGAGAGGAGAAAGAATTAGGGTTAGGCGGATAAACCTAAATCCTCTGGCTCTGATACCATGTAAAATATTATGGAATCTCTTGGTATATTACAAGACATAAGTCCCTTTTTATACATGAGTATAGGGACCTATTCTAGGAAAAAATTATTCTATAAAGAAAATAAGAATATTTATCCCTAAATATTCTAGAAGGGGAGCCTTGGCGCAACGGTAAGGTTGCTGCCATGTGACCTAGAGGTCACGGGTTCAAATCCTGGAAACAGCCTCTTGCCAAAGGCAAGGTAAGGCTGCGTACAATGGATCCTTTCCCCGGACCCCGCATGGCGGGAGCTTCGTGCACCGGGCTGCCCTTTACAAACTGTGGTCTGTGTGTGCTTTATTTAGTGGTTTTTCTTTTGAATCATTTTCCAAGACTTGTTGAATTACATCATAATGGTGAAGAAGAGAAGTCAAGGATAGAATTCATTTACTTAATCTTGTTGCATATTAACATTGAACTGACATTTGAGGATTGTGTTCAACCAGGGTGGCTTGATGCATTTTCTTTTCACTTCCTTTACACTATTAGAAATTTTATGTGCAATGATCCTATGTAGTTTGAGTATTTGATCAGGATTTAGATGCTACTGGTGCCTTTTGTCCTAGTGGCGCATTGTCATTATATTGTCATTAGATACTACATGTAGGATGAGTGAAACTCCTTTGCTCTTGGCTTATTCAGTGAATCATCAGGGATACAATGCTTAATATGTGAACTGGAGAACTAGACATTGTGCAATAATATGCAAATGGTTGTAACACTTTCCAAATTGTAAAATGAATGAGTTTCGGGGATCATATTATTGTTGACAAGTGAACTTAAATATTTTATTTTGTGCTCTGCATCTTGTGTGTAGATACTCATATTCCTTATCAATGCGTTTTGGTGTTCAAATTATTGTTAGTGCAAATTGTGCAGATATATCACTCTAATGGGAATATCTATAATGACACTAATTGGTAAGTCAACATTTATGGGGGGCAGGGCTTGAGGTGCTCTTTAGTTTTAATATATGATATACTTCACTATTTTTTATTCTGTAATGCTATACTATGCCTGGATTATTTATTTTAATGCTTTCTTTTCTTCTGCAAGTCTATTTTAATGCTTTCTATTGCTTCAGGAAGTTGGTGTTAATGTGAGAAGATTACATTCTGATAAAGGTGGAGTTCTTCAACCACGGTCTCCAGTTGTGACAGTCATGGGTCATGTGGACCATGGAAAAACATCCCTTTTGGATGCTCTGCGCCAAACTTCAGTTGCAGCGAAGGAAGTTGGTGGGATTACCCAGCACTTGGGTGCTTTTGTGGTAGAGATGCCTTCAGGAGCCTCAATTACATTCCTTGACACCCCAGGGCATGCTGCCTTCAGTGCTATGCGTGCTAGAGGTGCCGCTGTTACTGACATTGTCGTGCTTGTAGTAGCAGCAGATGATGGTGTTATGCCACAAACTCTTGAAGCTATTTCCCATGCAAAAGCAGCCAATGTCCCAATTGTTGTAGCTATAAATAAGTGTGATAAACCATCAGCTGATCCTGAGAGAGTGAGAATTCAACTTGGATCTGAGGGATTACTCTTGGAAGATATGGGTGGTGATGTGCAAGTTGTTGAAGTTTCTGCTACTACTAAAGCTGGATTAGATAGGTTGGAGGAGGCTTTGCTACTTCAGGCTGAGATGATGGAGCTGAAGGCTAGATTTGATGGGCCTGCTCAGGCTTATGTAGTTGAAGCCAGACTTGACAGGGGCAAGGGACCCTTGGCTACTGCCATAGTCAAGTGTGGAACCTTGTCTTGCAGTCAACACATTGTTGTTGGGGCAGAGTGGGGGAGAATAAGGGCTATCAGGGACATGTTTGGGCGGGTGATAGAATCAGGTCAACCTGCATTGCCAATTGAGATTGAAGGACTACGGGGGCTTCCAATGGCTGGAGATGACATTATTGCGGTGCATTCAGAAGAGAGAGCACGCATGCTTAGTGCTGGAAGGAAGAAGAAAGTTGAGAAAGATAGACTTCTCAAGATCAGTGAAGTTGACATAGACACTCCTGATACTGAAGAAGAGGTATCAAAAAGGGTAGAGTTGCCTATTATTGTCAAAGCTGATGTCCAAGGCACTGTTCAAGCTGTTACAGATGCATTAAGGAGTTTGAATAGTCCACAGGTAAGCATCTTTTAGCAACTTACATAAGAGATTTTTTTTTTATCAATTTATGGTAAGACTTTCTCTAAATTGGCAAATAAATTTTGATGGCAAGCTTCCCTAGTTTCTTTCTAATATGTGGTGAAACTTTATTTAATGGAGGATGTATGAGAATTTCTTGTTCAGCAATGGATGTATTTAGTTGAAAATTTTCCACTAATAAAAAGTTTGTCGATCAGTGGTACTCAGTTCAAGTTGTAAAGGATTATGACTGCTATTATTACCCTTCATATACACAATTAAATAGGATCAAATTGTTTCTGCCATTAGTCTTAGCTAAATGCCACTGCTGAGTCCTAGTTTTTACAATAAAACATGGCCCAATACTGCTTCTCTGTTTTAACTGAATTTTTTGTTCTCTTTTCAGGTTTTTGTTAATGTTGTTCATGTTGGTGTTGGCCCCATATCCCAGTCAGATATTGATATGGCAGTAGCTTGTGGAGCTTGCATTGTTGGGTTTAATATACGGAATCCACCAAGCTCCATTACTCTTGCAGCAAACAAAGCTAACATCAAGGTAATTACTTGCTGCTTCATATTTGTTCCTTGAATCTGTCACTACTTTCATTTCATAGGTCATCTCTGTTGTCACAACTAGTTGCGGTTGCAACATGAATCTTGTATTTCCCATTGAACTGAGAGCAAGGCTATATTATTTATCATTTCATGCTTAATTTTAACATCAATCATCAACTCCGCAGTCAAAGATTATGAACTTTAATCATTGTAAATCAGTGGTCAACCAACTAAACAATGTTTGGTGGTTCAAAGTAATTGTAGATAAAAGTAACAAATACCAAAAAGTTTGTAATGCAAATAAAATATATTAATCTAAAATAATTGATTCAAATAATCTGGTCTGTTATTTTATTTCTATTTTTATTATTTCAAGTCCAGTTAAGTACTTGTCAAACTCTTAATGGCATTGAGTTATTATAAAAGTTGGGCATTACCTTATTATAAAAGCCTATATCAGAGGCTCTACTGGATTCCCATCATTCAATTTTTAACACACTTTCTAGCTCCACTCTCTTCTCTCTTGTCACGTGCTCACTGACTGTGGTATACAACTTAAATTGTATCAATTAGTGTAGTATATGAGAAATTATTTGACCAAATAGGGTGGCTCAAAATATGAAATGAGGAAGAGTAGATTAATATGTTGTGGACATGATCAAAGATGACGAGTAGTTGCATTAGTCTTAACTATTTGGTATCAACTACCTGATATTTGGTTATGATTAAACTCTACGCAAGCTTATATCTAATTATATTAATCAAAGTTTTCTTTGGCCTACCTCTTTCCTCCAACTCTAGTCAATTGAAAAAAAAACTCAAATTAAAAGAGATCCAGATGGCATATACGTTATTATCAGTATGGCCTTACGTAAAGTGAACTTGAAGATAAGATCCATACAGATCTTCCTAGGTAATTGTATCTTGGATAAATGAACATTTGTTGAGACTCGAGGCATGGTGTTGAAACACTTGCTCCAGTTCAAACACTGCCAAAAGCATGTCAAAGGGCAATCATAGGCAGTAATTGAGGTAGGTAAGCATTGAGGAAGCATGTGCAAGCTCCTGTATGGATTATTGAATATACATGCTTTGAATTTTTGGTTCTTTCAATGTTTTATTTGTGTACAACAAACAGAAGAAAATTGAGTTAATGAACTTAAAGTTGGTGCACTAATAAACTTAAGCTCTTAAATCAATTTTTGTAAATAAAATAAATTTGATCTTTGCTGATGTGCTATTGTCTTTAGATCTGCTTGCATCGAATTATATACCATCTCTTAGAAGAAATTGGTAAGGTAATTGTTGAGAAAGCACCAGGCACTTGTGAGACAAAGGTTGGTGGAGAAGCTGAAGTACTGGGTATCTTTGAGCTCAAAGGGAGGGCTAAATCAAAGGGTCCAGATGTCAAAATTGCTGGGTGTCGTGTGGTTGATGGTCGCTTCACTAAGTCTTCAACAATGAGGCTGCTGAGGAGTGGAGAAGTTATTTTTGAAGGTTCTTGTGCTTCACTAAAACGGGGAAAGCAGGATGTGGATGCTGTTGGTAAAGGCACTGAGTGTGGATTAGTCATTCAGGATTGTGATGACTTCCAGATTGGAGATGTTATCCAATGCCTAGAACATGTAATTAGAAAGCCCAAGTTTATTTCATCTGAAAGTGGCGCAGTCCATATCGAGTGCTGATAATTTGCATTGAAAGGAATAGCTAAAACTTCGCTGTCTCCTTTTGCTACATAAGTTGCTCCTCATGAATTCAAATTATTGACCAGACCGAGATACTATGCTATGCTGAACATGGCATGTTTCTGGTAACAGTTAGATTTGCCAGCCAAAACATACAGGGTTGCAAATTTTTGGGAGTTGCATACTTAGCCTCGAAATTGAGAGACTGACCACTGTAATTTATTGTTCTAAATTTATTTCTTCTTTACCCTGCAAATCTTGGCTAACTTTTATGTAGTTAGTATTGTTAAGTATAGCATCTCCATTATATTAGCAGCTGGGGAATTGAAAATTTTACTTGTTCAGTTTTGTATAACGGACGAAACACATGTATTTACTTTCTTCAAGAAATTAAGGTTCCATTTATATACCAAACCTCGGGTGCAGGTACTTGGTTACTAGATGGCCTATACTATTTAGCAACTCTTGCAATCTTGTTAAACAGTGCTTATATTTGCTGGTGATTCTAGTTTGTGCTTTTTTTTGTCTTTTTGTTTATAATCTAGCTGTGCTCTTTCGCATGAATATACTCAACATTGGATCGGTTCGATTGAAAACTGAGAAGCGATCCACTAAAATTCTCTCTTTCTATATAATTGGATCGGTTATAATTGGATTGTAATTTCTATGTAATGAGTCAATGAGCCTGGAATATTAATCCTGTCATTTAATTTTCTTCATTAAAAATAAATCTTTCTGTATAAATTTGGTTGAATTCATGAAATAAAATTGGATGAATCAACAAATTTACCAGCTAACTCGCATCTTTTTACACCATTAAAACTCTTAAGTTGGATGTGAGGCTTGAGAATATCTTTAACTATATTAAAAAATTAATTTTAACAAGTAAAAATAAATGAATTTTCTCATGCTTGTGTATAATAATGTAGCCAGACCTCAAGCTAGATCTGAATCGGACTTGACCTAGATTTATAATCGATTCAACGGGTCAATTACTCAAGTTGGAATCATAATCAGTTCACCTCTAGATGGATCGGTTATGGCTCTTGCCTCATTTTAATTGTGAAGTCAAATTGTAGGTTCAAGCATTTTTTTTATAGATGGTTTCGATTGTTGGAATAATTATTTTTGTAAAATAGTTGAGATTATTTGATATTTTTTTATCAAATGTTATGATTACATGACCATTATCCTCCAAACTCTATAAATAAGTTATTCATTTCATTATTTTTATATGAACTTTTCTATTCTTGTTTCTAAATTTTAAAATCTCAATTGTTTTCAAATTTTAATTCTTTAATTCTAATGGAAGGGAATTTATGAATGTGAATTTTGATGATATTTAATTAATCCACGATGAACCAAAACAACTTTTGATAGTCTAGATGTAATAACGTATTAAAAAATTTTAAGATTTAGGATATTTCGTATTTAAAATCATTTAATTTTACTAAATATTTTGAGAAATTACCCTCCCAAAGAAATACGTGCAAAATGTAAATATTATAAGACCTCTTATAAATTTCAATAGGTGGTTGTTATGAGAAGCAACACGTCAAGATGAAGTACTCAACTGAGTTTAGAATTAAATATCCTCAAACACAAACACAATTGTTTAGATTTTCATCAATAAATGGAGATATCAATTCTAATTTATTTAAATATTTTAATATTAAATTTTTTTTAAAAAATAATTTTTTAAACTTTTGGATCTAAAGCTAGACGCTCTTGGTGATATCCTACACGAATCTTCGTTCGCCTTGTCATGCAACTTTTTTTCTTGGTATTCTTTTTGTTCTTTGTAGTTGTTGGATTAGGGAAGAAGAGGGGTCCAAACTCATCCGAGAAGTAAAGTTATTGATGACGTTACCAAAATGAAATTTTGGTCTGTTTCCCCCTAATTTTCTGGCTCATGCTTATGTCTCATTCTCTTTCTTATGCATTTGTAAACTTGTTCCCTTATGTAGAATGGTTAAGTGGTAGATGACTTCTTCTGCAAAAAGGTGGATCCGCCACCTTAGCGGCCCCACACGGTTGGCCCCACGATCATCTGTGAGGAGGTAAATCGAGAAAGTAAAGGATTCGTGCCCTCATTTGAACCAATTCACATGACTTCGAACTATATAGTAAAGTGTGTCATTTGATCATCAGTTACTTTGTATTAATTTCATTGCCAATTATTACATTGAAAAGTCTAGATTATAAGTCTAGATTATCAAATATTATATTATTTTTCTCTTGAATTGTTTTTTAAAATCAATGTGTCTAACGAATCATGAGTGGATTTTTAGTTGTTGTAGCTAGGTAGATTCTAATCTCCTAAACGATCTAAGCTATGGGACCAAGTGTAAGTACAACATATTTGTGGAAGGCATTTAGTATTGCAAAAATCCTTGACTTGATAAGTCATGATTGGTACTCTCCTTGTTTGTCTATGGGTGATAAAGGAGAATTGAAGTCTCCCATCAATAGCTATGGTAATGCAAGATCAATTCTGATAATGTTTAGTCTCCCTCGTAACCTCAACTTGCTAGTAACGGAGAGTTGATCATAAATGAAAGTTATTGTAAATCTTTTTTAAGATATTTTGAGTGTATGCATATATTATTATCTTCAGGACACAGTTGAGTTGGTTATGACGGAACAGAGTTGCTAAAGTAGGCAAGGATCAAATCTTGGCGAAGTCAAGACAATACCCTCCTTTGTCGTGGCCAATTGCAACTGTAACTTCTCGATTTACTTTCTCACAGATGATCATGAGACTGATCGTATAAGACCGTCGAAATGACGGATTTCACTTTTTGTTGAAGTGTATATATATATTATTCATGCCACTCAGATATCTCCATTTAAATTTTTTTATGGATCCCACGTAATCAAAAGTCAATTTCTTAACAGTCGCTAATGATGCATCTCTAAATATTAGAACCTCTTTAGTTTCATTTCCTGAAAAGCCTAGAGTGGGGCCCAAAAGCCAAGGCTTTTAAATATGTTAATAATATAAGATATCAACCTAAGTAGGGGTCATGTACATATGGTCTCTGGCCGCCCCAGGTAAGTCACATGTATCAAATAATATTGTGTCTGTGTGTTTTGCTAATTTTAATGCCCTTTTTATAATGATCAATTGTAAGTTTTTAATTTATTTATTCACATATGATCGTGAAAATAATTATATAGAAATGTTAAGATGATAAATTTCACTTTTTATTCAAGTTATATTATTTTTTCATAATTTATTAAAAAATATTAAGGATTGGGTATACTTATTTATTAAGTGTTTCAATATAATTACAGTATATAATCTAGACTTAAATTAAAAATTTATTTTATTATTAAAAAAACAAATGGTACGAATACCCATCAACCAATAGTTCATAAAATATTTTGAGTGGCCTCTAGAGCAGAATTGAGTTGGCCTGATTGATCTTATACTCACCAATCAATAGTTCATGAAATATTTATAGATGATTGTGGGATCGACCATATAAGACTGCTGAAGTAGTAGATTCCATCTTTTACTGAAATAGTTTATGAAATATTTCAAATAGTCTCTTGGTATAATCTAGTGGTACATCTATATATTTAGGGTTCAATTCTTTTCTGTAAAAAAATAGAATCCGCCACTCCAGCGGTTTTACACGATCAACCCCACGATTATTTGTGAGGAGATAAATAAATTAAAAAAAATTATAATTAATCATGATAGAAAAGGATATTACTCGGTTTCATGGTAGGGTTCAAGAAGACACTCATACATGATAATTATAGTGTTTGAACAATTGAAGTAGAGTGAGGAGCTATGGTATTTTCGAATTTATCTAACGAGTGAATCAGACCGCTCATCTTCGTCGGAACTAACGAGACCATAGATCTAGATTATTGGATTAAAAAAAAATTGTAACGTTTCGACTAAAGATTTTGCATAGACCGCCAAAATTAACCTACAATCCCTGCCTATATATTGTGACACCACCCTAATTTTGCCTTCACCTGTTTATCTCCCTCCGTCGCTCTCTCTCTCTCCTTCCACTCCCACTCGCAGAGTACGATGCAGCACCGCCAGACCTCACTCTTCTCTTTCCTCCAAAAAGTCACGCCGGGGAATGAAGGATCCGGCGTCCCCAATCCTTCTCCGGACGCGATTCGCCACTCACTTCAGCCTAAGAAAGCCCCGCACCCAACCCCGTTAGAGTCAAAGAACAACTCCAAGGAAACCTCCGATGAGATCGGAGGAACTGATGCTTCGTCTCAAAAGATTCGGCGTCAAGTCTTGTCGGCAGGGATTCCGGTGGCTGTCAATGATGGCGATCGAAGAGCTAATCATTTTTCGAGCATCATGGGCAAATTCGTGAAGGAAGACAAATCCGGATGCTCCAGTAATGGGTATACGTACGAAATGTTTACCGATTTATGTCTTTGGTTCATCTGGATCATGAAGTCTTTTGGTGAATTTCTCTCTGGTTTAACTGGATTTAAGGCTCACACAAATTTGATTTAGGTGGCTGAATGCATTCCTTGTATTGCTAGGACTTTTTCATCGGTTTTAGATTTACCGTTTAGCTATTCCAATGGCAACGAACTGGCCTTTCACTTATCTTAAATCATTTTTACATGTAGAAGATAGGGGATATAGAGAACATATTTGAATGTTGTGTATGTATGTACAGGAGGAGTTTAACGGAGAGCCAATAGGCAAAAAAGCCGAGGAACATTCATACAGAAAATCCACATCAACGTAGCATCTAAGTCTAGTAGATAGCTTTACATTTATTTCCATGGGTATTTAGATACATTTCTGGATGACTCCTGCTAGTTAAAAATGCTAGCATTTTGTTCTATTGATCCTATCGTGGCCAAGAAGAAATATGTAACCTGCTGCAGGTTTGTTAATTGAAACAGAGGATGAGGGAACCTGAGAGTAATGTTCTTTTACTGTCTGGTGTTTTGAATAGTCGTTGGCAACTATGTTTGAACTTTACTCTTTTCTACCTATATGTTCTAAATACCCCTATGTACTTTTGTGCAAATTCTATTTAGTTTATTTATTATTTATTTTTTGTGGATTTGCCTATAAAATATGTTAATTAAAACTTGTTTCAACAGATTTTCTTGCCTTGCAACACTGTGATTATGTGTTTCTACTTGGATGCTAGTGGTGCTAACAACTAAGTCTAACTTATTGCACAGTGATGCTATTTTGTTGTTTCTCCTCTATATGATTCCTACACAAAAGTGATAATTTCCCAACTAAAGGCATTATTATAGTTTTACTTTTACGATATGGATCATGTCAGACAAGGTTTTGCACTGCACTTATTGATATTATGTAGTTCTCCTAACCATTTGAGCTAGCTTGAATGTTTCCCCAAATTTTCTTAGCATATTTATTTTGATAAATTGGGACTTGGATTTGTGATGACCTTAAGGAATTCGTTTGAAAATCCGAACTATTTTCTTCTTAAATGCACTAATGTTTTAGAGAAGCGTGCTAAGATTTTTCATAACTTTGCCCTTTCTTTGGTCTTCAGGAACCAAGATTGCTGTGGTTCGTTTATTTGTCACCCCAATGATTCCACTGAGAAAAGTGTGAAAGATAGAACTCCTGATGATAAATGCTCAGCCAAACATGTTTCAGCATTTAAGAAGAGTTATGATGGATTGGGACCTCTGTATTCTGAATGTGATTTAGATGTTCTAGGGCCAGAAACTCCTGCTGTGCGCCCTCATGTTCCACTTTTCAAGAGAATTCAACTGGATCCTTCTGATTCTGACAAGCAAGTTTCTTCTATGTTTGGTCCTAACAAAAGGTTTAAGCCAATAGGCAAGACTGTTACTGAAAAGAAAATCCCAGAGAATTCATGTGAAAGTACAAGTAGCAAATTTGAGTGGCTCGTTCCTTCTAAAATTAGAGATGCAAATGGAAGGAGACCAAGTGATCCATTTTATGACAAGAGAACCCTGTATATTCCACCTGATGCATTGAAGAGAATGTCGGCATCACAAAGGCAATATTGGAGTGTGAAATGTCAATATATGGATGTTGTCATTTTCTTTAAAGTGGTATGTTCCTGTAGTATCTACTATCTACTAACTACTATCATGAGATCTTGATCCTAACATCTCCAGGAATATATTCTAAGATGAATTATTTTGATGTTTCTTTGTGTTTTAAAAATTTAAAATATTCAGTATCATGATTGTGTTGCTATGTTTTGAGTTTGTACTGCTAATTAAATCTGGCAGTTTTCTAGAAGTTAGTGATTTGTTACTAGTTTCTAACAAATCATGTTTTATTTCTTCCTATTTCAGGGCAAGTTTTATGAGTTATATGAGTTGGATGCTGAGATTGGACAAAGAGAACTTGACTGGAAAATGACCATTAGTGGTGTCGGTAAATGCAGACAGGTTAGTTGACTATCTGAATCTTTCTTTATGTCACAGTCATCTTTGTTTTTTTTTTTTTGACTTAATGAAATACAGAAACTTTGGTATTGTGTAAATAGTCGATCCAGGTTGAGTTTTCCTTTAGCTTTATCATCAGTCATTGACTCTTCCATTCTTCAATTCAATGCCTCTTTCTCCATCCTCCGTTTGTGCTGTGGGATTAGCTTTCTAGCTTTCTTGTTGTTTCTTTCTTGTTGTTGTCTTTTGAATTTTCCACATTAAATTCACATTTTTGCTGTTTATGCATTCATATGGATCTTTGAGGTTTTGCTACATCATTCTTGCCTTTCAAATATGTGAGACATGATCATTAACTAATTTCATTAGTGTTTAACTAGAAAGGTAAATTACATCTGATCTTCATTGAGGGATCTATTGAACATTTAATTAAGATTGGCATACTTGACTAAATGATATTCATGTCTTGTCAGCAATATTTGCAGAAAAATCTGTTTCACATTTGAAATTCCACGCTGTTGAACAGGTTGGTGTTTCAGAGGCTGGAATAGATGATGCTGTTCAGAAACTCACTTCCAGGGGGTAAGAAAATAAGCTTATCATGCTTCTGTCTTGCCTTGTTACAATTACTGGAGCAATTTTGCATGGTGCATAACAAAATCACTTGTTCATGATTATGATCTTGCTGACCAAATTAGCTACAATTATTTGCGTCTAAGGCAGACAAATTTCATAAGTAGTTGCAATATCCACACAATCAAAAACTTTGTTAGTCCTGTATCTTGTTATTTTCAACTTGCAACTTGTAGATATAGGTGACTAAGATTGCCACACCCCGGGAGTCACAGTGTGATAAAATGGAACCAAGAGCAAATAGCCAATTACTAACTCCAAATAATTAAGGTCAATAAACTTTATTGATTTATGTTTTATTTTCTAAAAATATAGTAAAATTGTACAGTGCAAAAACATTATAAGCTTGAACAAAAGTATTATAAAATAAGAACCAACCCCAGAATAGCACGTTGAAATCTTTGAGTAACTTTAAATGCTAACTGAAACGAACTAAAATATCAAAATGCTACCTTTGTTTGCAAAATTTAAGGCTAAAGAAAAATAGAAAGTAAACACAAATTTGTTAAGTGGGTACAACAATAACAACAACCAAGCCTTATTCCACTAGGTGGTTGGCTATACAGATCCTTCTACGCCATTGAGCTATATCCTCTATTATATTATCATTTATATTTAAATAAATTTTATTTTATTTTATTATTGCTAATCAAGTCTTTTTTGGTCTAAATTTGCTAAGTGGGTAATTTGGAAAATGTGAATGAATTTAATAGGTCAAGAAAATGAAGCAAGTCTAAATTTTATATTACAACTTTGAATTCTAATTTTTTAGTTCTTTAATGTATATATATATATATATATATATCTATATATATTTAATCAACTATATTTATTTTTTTTTGTTCAATTATTATTTAGAGTTACTATTGTATCTCTAAATTATCTTCAGTTGTCCTTTTACCATATAATATACTTTTAATCATCATCATTTAGTCACTAATTCTATACCTATCACCAACAATGAATCTTGAGAAAACCATGTCAATCAATCAAGAAGTGAATTACTAGAGCAAATGTAACGTCATCTCACATAAGGGCTGAAAGTCTTCACCAGTAGGATACAATAATATAGCATCTTCGCACAAATAATTACTGACTACAATTGCTCACTACCACATCCTCTTGTGGGTGGTAAGGTACTCTAATATAAGACTAGTCTCCGAGTTTTCACTTTTTAGTATTTCTTTTCTCTAAAAATCATTGTTGTTTCATTATAGTTTTACTATAATGGTTTATAATTTAAGTAGTCTAAACAACTAATCTAAATGAACCTTTTCTTATCAATTATGCTAATTTACTATATGTTATCAAGTGTTCTCTAGCTATGAAGTATATATTATCAAAGTATAGGTCTCAACATCTAAATCAATAGAAATGATAGATGGTAAAATGGAAATCATAAAAGGAAATCATAAAAGGTAAAGCATATCTAATGATAAGTATCAACTGAAGAGTAATTTAGAGTATATTAATTTTTTAAATAACCCAACCTATATTAATCCCCATGTGAACATGGAAGATTATCAATTATTTACCCCCAATAGTTTAATTGTTGTAAAACCCATTTAATATTTTTTTTAAAAATATTATTTTAATCCTTATTATAAAAACAATTGTAGAAGTATATATGTAATTCATTTTAACTATCTATTCATGCACAAGAAAAATATTTATGAGTCTAAGGATGAATTTTATAGCCTCTATGTAGAGCAAAAATTCTAAGTGTTTGCAAGTTAGGGTGCTATACACAAATTTGTATCTACAAATAAAATATGAAAATAACTCAAAAAATTCAAAATAAATCTCTAATAATAATGACAAAAATATAAAAATTTACTAAATTTTGAAGTCAATGGATCAAATCTTGATTTGCTACCTTGATAAAATTTTAAATTTTAAATGAGACACCTACCACTATCGAATAATAATTTAATTTTCATCCTAACTAGACACGACAACCTAAAATAGAAGTATAACAAATAAAATAAATTGTCTACCTTTATAATTTTTCCCGATTGATGGAAGATTATAGGAGTTTCGTTGATATGAAACACTTAGCTAAATCAAGGCTAAGTAATGCATCATGATTAATCCAAAATAATAATTATTTTTTGATATCAACATATAGTGATTTACCAATCCTTACTTTAATTAGGGGTATAAATGAGCTAAGCTTAGTTTAATATACTTATCAAGCTTGTTCAAGCTTGGTTATTAAAAATACTATCAAGCTCTAGTTTTTTATGGAGCTCAATTAACAATATTGTTGGCCTTATAAATTAATTAAACATTTATTTAATTCTTGAATCCTATATTATTTTCTTATTTTTAACACACTATGAATAATTTTAGATTATAAAAATTTATAAATTTTATGTATTTGAATAAAAAAATGAAGAAATACATTTATAATTAAATCATACTTAAATAAGTTTATTAATAAATTGCTCATGCATGTTAATGAACCAAGCTTACTAGTGTTTAGGTTTGTTTATTTTATATAAAGGGTAGTCTGGTGCACGAAACTCTTACCAATATAGGATCCCGAGAAAGGGTCTATTGTACGCAGCCTTATCCTGCATTGTGAAAGACTATTTTCACTACTCGAACTTGTGACCACTAGGTCATATAGCAGTAACTTTACCCTTGTGCCAAAGTTTGGTTATTTTATATATTCTTTTATTATTGAATGAACATAAGTGAGCGAACCAAACACTAAGGTTGCTTATGAACGTCCGGTTCATTTATAGCCCTACCTTTAACAAGCTGGCATACAACAACACCATCATTAAATGACGATATTGAAGGTTTAGAAAATGAGGAGAATCAACGAATACCCTTGGCTTGACTAAAAGTGGTCACCTAGTGGCTACAAATATCCGAGAAGCAAGAGGAGCGAAGAGAAAGAGAAGGAAAGGGGAAAGGAAGTCGATGATGGCTTTTTTTCCACTCCAATTTCTCTATCGATTTTGTAAAATGAGGGAAACAGTGAAAGGGGAAAGGAAGAGGGAGTGGAGGGCAACATCTGCTGTCCTTCTCTCTCAAGTGGTGGCAGAGGCTGTTGTGGCAGTGATGGGTGGCTGCGTGAGGATGAGAACAAGAGAGAGGAGAGAAAGAAGAAGAATGTGTTGGTGTTGCTGCAAGAGGAGGAAAAGGAAGAAAAAGAAGAAGAAAAAAGGGTAGGAGAGGTGCTATTGTTGAAGGAAGTAGGAAGATGGAAGAAGGAACAGAGGAAACCGACGTGTGGAAAGGCTTTGATGCATGCAATGTGTCCCCGGGGCCATGGTGCCGCGGTAGGACATCCAGGTTGTGACCCAGACACCCGCGGTTCGATCCCCAGCAACGGCGTATTTGCAGGAATTTTCCTCCAAATGGGGATCGCAATCAAAGGATGCTGGGCATCTGGGTTGACTGCTGTGTGCGCTTCCCGATTTACCCTGGTGGCCGGTGGGAAACTTCCGTGGGATTGGGCCGGTTACCCTCAGGGATTGAGTCCATGAGACTGACTGGGATTATCATTTTTTTTTGATGCATGCAATGTGAGAGGAAGCCATGTGGGAGAGAAAAAGAATGAGAATGAGGAAGAGAGAAGAGAAAGAGGAAGAAAGAATATTATCCCTAACTTCTCAAAAAATTCCCTTATCGTTTTAAATTGATTGAACCTATTTTATGGTACTTAATATTTAGTTAGCCAAATTGGCTGAAATAAATCCAAATCAACCTCGGTTCAAACTCACATAACTCCAATCACTAGTTTACCTGATGAGTTCAATCCAAATCCAATTCGATCTCAACTTGACACCCAAATTCTATTTTTAATGGATTAGTTTGATTTATTTTATTTTATTTTAAAAATAAATTCAGCATTTTTTTAAATTTATTTTGTGGGTTTTTAATAAAAATTTAGTATTTAACATAGATAACATATTCCATCCAATATTTCAGCATTGACACTAGCACTGTTCACATTGTGTTTTTAGTCTGTTTAATTTGCATTCTGAACCTAGATACAAAGTTGGACGGATGGAACAACTTGAGACCTCAGAACAAGCAAAAGCTAGAGGAGCATCTGCTGTAAGTAATTCTTGCAATTTATTGACTTTCTTATTCGTCTTGCATCTTTATTCTAGATAGTGATATTTGCATTCTTATCTTATGTTGATTAGAATCATTTCATTACAGAAAGCATACATGAATGGGGAGTATAAGAGCCATATTATGATGAAATTATATAAAAAATGATGTGTTATATGTTGCAATAAAAACCTTTGACAATAAGATGGATCATGCTATGTCATCAAGGGTCTAGAATGAGAAACACAAAAGCAATAACTTCTGAAGTGCACGATGACTTACACAATTATCATGGAGATTAAGTTACCTAAAATGTTCATGATCCATGTGCCTCGATCAACGATCTCACAAGGATTGATGCATTGTGAGAATAAATATGTGTGCCTCAGTTAACTATCTGATGGTGTTTTGTGCTTGGCTATCTAACGACAGAGAAGAGAACTTAAAAAATAGAAGTTGGATTGAATGATTGAAACAATATAGTGTCAATAAGTGAATCTCATGAGGATTTTTGTAAAATGGATTGATAAGTAGAAAGTCATAAAACATTTTAACCCACTGGAAATGAAATAAAATGATATCTTGGACTCATCATCAATTTTATTTTAACTGTCTTTATTATTCACTATTCTCCTCTGCTCAAGAACTTGACTTTTGATGACTTATGATCTTCCTCTTGTTCATTCTTTCCATCGGACAAGAAGGTTCAATTTTGATATTGTACTCTTTTTAGTCAAGGAGGTGTTTGATTTACAACAATCACGATTTAGTTAAATTTTTCTCATAACTAGCTTTCCTTCCTCATATATGTCCAATATTATTCTTATTTTTGTAAAAGAAACAAAAAGCCTAACTATTAGTTGCTTGACACACATAAACAACTATAAATGAACCAAGGAATAGCTTTATTAGGGTTGTTATCAGTAAAATTTTGTTAAAGTGTTTATATTTTTGATTCTCTGTGTTGATGGGAAAGGAAGAGGAAGGAGATTTCGTGGTTTTTCACTTTGAAAGGGGAGGGGGAGAGGCTGATTTGTGTTGGGTGATGGGGGAGAATGAAGAAGAGCAAGAGCCAATTAGGGTTATAATCAGGAAATTTTCAAAAACAAAACAAAAACTATATGTTTAGAAAGTTTAACTAACATCCCAATATTCGCTAATTTTTAAAAAATGTTCCTTAAACTTTTACATTTTCAGAAGCACACTAAATTGTTAGGCCTTTCAAAATGATCCCTAAGGTAAAACATTATACTATACAAATTATCTAGTACAAACATTATGTACTTCTCACACCCCAACTATAGTATGTTCTAGAATGCCACATACTTGCTCAATAGATTAGCAATATGCAAGGCCACATGACATATATGATTTTTATGTAAATCATTTACTAGATAATTTCTTACAAAATCTTTACAAATCTAAGGAACAATTTTTCTCAAAACCTTTCTAGCCTAGTGTCACTTAAAGTACGGATACTTTTATTTAAAAAGAAATGATTAATAATTGAAATAACACATAAACAATTTGCATACTATCTTATGCCTAGATTACGACCACAATTACTTAGTAACACAAGTCCAAAATTGTGACACTTAACCCTTGTGACTCAGTCCATAAAGACCATATAGCTCGAATAGAATTAGTTCTATATAACAAAACCATGTCGACATGTCCAATGCATAATCCCCAGTGGTGGGTCCATCCCACAACCTTCACTTTAATATTGGTTAGTTAGTCATGTATTCCCGAACTTAATGTTAATATCACAGTTATACCAACAGTAAATCACATGTTCAAAAGTTATGTTATTGACTTCATAAACTAAATCACAAACAATAATATATACACACAGATAAATATGCATATACACACATCACTTAAAACATGATCACATGCTAGAATAACTCTTACCTTACACGAGAAGTTTGCTGATAGATCTTTTAAGGTTCCTCTCGAAGATTTCAAACGTATTCAATTTGCCCTAGAAAATAAATTTAGAAGCTAATTAAAAATATAATGATATAGGAAAAACCTTATTATCAACCTTGGTATACTCATGATTCCAAGGTTAGGGAGGAGGTTTACTTAATAATAAGCAAGATAAATTCCTACCCTTTCTCTTAGAAATTCAAAGGATAACTTCTATTGTTCCAAACCATTAATTCCTTCTTCAAAATTCAAAAGCTTAACTTTCTTTTTTCTTCTTCTCTTCCTTTTCCTTCTCTCTCTTTTATTTCTCTTTTCTCCTTTTCTGTTCTGTTACTTTCTAAACAGAAGCAACCAGCAACCATTTCTAATCAACAACAACCAGCAACTATTATTATAAGCGTAAAAATTTGTTTCTCTTTAGTCGGTTAATTTAACATTTAATAGAATTTCTTCTTTTTTTAAGAATCGAATAAAATAAGATTCTTAATGTATCAATTATGGTTTTTTTTCCACATATGATTCATATGTAAGAATAGTATGGTTTATATGTGAAATTTATCATATCGTGAAATATGAATTGACAATCATTTGATTTTGACAAGTCAAAATGTATGCAGTTTTTTAAATAGCCACATGCCACATCATACAAAGGCTAATGATCCTTCATGTAAGTGTGTGGTACATCAGCACAAGGCTTCTCACCATCATTGTTAGGTTCAACCATCTCAAATCACAGAGGAGACATTGGTCTAGTAGGACATTCATTGGAGGAGCGATATTTTTCATCTAATCTATAAGCTCTTTAGTTCGAGAGTTAAACTCTCATACATGCAGAGTATCTTGTGAATAATAACAGCAATAACTACAAGGTAGCTACAACAATTTGCAATACCTTCTATAAATCAACATTATAAAATCCATTTGTGCTGTTAATCAATATGCATTCGAGATTCACATATATAAGAAAGTTCTCTACGTACTTGATCTAGCATGCTAAGAGCAGCACATTGCATCCAATAGGTAGATACTTGAAGAGCTTGGATCATATCAAAACAATTGCCTGTTCAGTGGATGATCTAGACCAAGGTCTCTGTGGTGATTTTAAAACCCTGTTGTGTCACCTTGTGCTATACCATTGTTTCTTAGATGTGTTGTCTTGTAGAGAATCACAGGCCATGCTGGTCCCCATTTTTCATTGCATTGTATCGAAACTCAGTGATACTTGTACTGCAACTTTGGTTTTTAAGTTTTTTATTTTTTATTTACTTCAAGTTGAATTGCAGGTGTATCCACAGCCAACTTTATTGTCTAACTAATTTTCACTGATCAGCATAAATCATATCATACCAACTTAATTTGTGTATTTTTTTATATGAACTTATATAATTGTGGTTGTGTATGCTTATATGTTGTGTAAATTTCACACAAAACTGATTCAGCTTCTTAAATGTCTTTTATCCAGGTCATCCAAAGAAAACTGGTAAATGTATCAACTCCTTGCACACTAAGTGATGGCACTATGGAACCAGAAGCAGTTCACCTCCTTGCTCTGAAAGAGGTTTGCATGCATCTTGAGTTTGCTGAATCTTATTTCAACAGGCTGTTAAGTGAAAATGTTCACTGAAACTTCATTACCTCCCCTCCAATTAATCTGTGGCTTATGTTTAAGGCACAGATCTTCCATATGTTCCTTGATTTATTTCAACTATAACCTTTAAACTTTGTCAGAAATGAAAAGTTACCATCAAGTTCCTGCAATAGAAGCAATATTGTTGTTTTATTTTATTATGGATTTCACTGCAAAAGGAAGCAGGCAAGAGGTTGTAAAACTTAATATTGACAACAACTTGGATAATGTGTTGGTTTGAACACCAGAATCTTACAAGGAGAAATCCTTACTAAGTTATGAAATGGATAACCTTGAAATGTATTCATGTTGTGGCAACTATAAAATACATACAAATATGGAAATGGTGGATGATGTTATGAGGTTGTCTATGGCGTGCAACATGTAGTAAACTGGTAATGGTCAGTGGACTAGCTTAGTTGCTTAAGCAACATGGCTCAAGAATCTGTAGCTGACTACTAATACCAATTTATTGTTACTGTTTGCTGGTGATTTGTTGCGGAAATCCAAAGATTCATACCACTTACATTCTTATAAAGCATACAATTCACCATGATGTTTTATGTGAATATGAGATATCTACTGAGCATATTAACAATGCTTTGCCTAGCAGGATGTATTATTGTATGAACTCATTTCTTCCACTTCATGACATGTTGCTAAGATACCATGTTTAATTTAATTTTGTATTCGTGATTTTGGGAGATTGGTCTCTGGTGATTTGTTATAGAAATAAAAAATTTGTACCAATTTCATTCTTCTAAAGCATACAATTCACCACCAAGTTTTATGTGAAATAGTGATCATATTATACTAAGAATCTGGGATATGTACTGATCATATTCACAATGCTTTGCCTAGCAGGATATATTACTGTATGAACTCATTTCTTCCACTTCATGACCTTTAACCAAGATACCATGTTTAATTTAATTTTGTATTTGTGATTTAGGGAGATTGTGGTTCTAAGGATGGTTCTATTTTTTATGGATTTGCCTTCCTTGATAATGCTTCATTAAAATGTTGGGTGGGTTCCATTTCTGATGATAAAACTTGTGCTGCACTTGGGGCTTTGCTAGTGCAAGTAAGCTTGTCTCTTCATCTAGTTATCTTAGGTTTCCCATTTTGTGTTCATTTTTAACCAATTAAGCTTTGCAGATTTCACCAAAAGAAATTATCCATGAAAGATCTGGTATGAATATACATGGGAATTCATTTATATATCTGTTATCTTTTTTCAATGACTTTGAAATTCTTATTGTGATTATTTCAGGACTCTCAGAAGCAACTCGTGTTGCACTTAAAAAATATGCTTCAGCAGGTAAGCATGTAAAGACATTTACTTGGAAACTTTCTTGAGGAAAACTAACTTATTGAAAGTAGAAAATGGATGAACTTCTATTGTGGAAGATGATATACACTAGATTAATTAATTTTGGTATACAGGATTCTGTTTGTTAGAACAGTGCTTTGAATTTTGGGTTAATTACATGAGCTCGTTTATCCACTTCCATTTGGTGCTAGTTGTTAAATCAATTAAATCCACTGTCTGATATAATCCTAGTTTTTGGTTATAGTTGGATAACATGGCTTAACATTAGAAACATTTACAATTCTTATGAATGTTAAAATTTGTCTAGCAACTCGTATTCTAGCATTTTCTTTGAATCTATATCAACTTCTAATGTTTGTCTTTTGATTTAACAATGTTTTGGTCACCTATGCCACATGTTTCTATTCTCTAGATTAACTTCATGGCTCCATTGTTCTTAGTGAATGAATGCACTGCATTGGTTGGATCATGTGGCTAGTACTGTTAGCAAAAATATATATTTTTTAGTTTATAGTGATGAGCAAATAAAATATTGCATTAAATATGAATTGAGGTTTGTGGTTGAAGTTTGTATTTATATCGCTGGAGAAAGATGGAAGACAATTGAAACTGGATGGATGCTTTGAGAAAATGTTCCAAATTGTTTGCACTTTTGGTGTCAAAATATTGCACATGGACTATAACAAAGTTATCTAAGTCAATGTATTGGAGTGATGCTTCCTTTTGTTAGTAAAACATTGGCAGAAAATGATAATAATATAATCACCATTGCCTCTTTGAAGTGCAGGTTCAATGAAAATACAATTGACTGCCGCAACTCCTGGTGTAGATTTTCTAGATTCAAGTGAAGTTATGAAGTTGGCTAGTTCTAAAGGATACTTCAAAGGATCTTCTAAGCCATGGTTTTCAGCAATTGATGGTTTTGTGAACTGTGACCTTGTTTTATGTGCTCTTGGTGGGCTTATTACTCACCTATCAAGACTAATGGTGAGAGTAGAAAATTCTTAGTTTGTTTATTTTGACACTATCCTTATCTGTGACAATCTAAAAATTTGATTTGACTTGATTGTATTAGAGGATAATTAGTTATTATGATTTTCAAACTAATTGGAAACTATGAAGCCCACTGTGGTTCTATAATTATCAACCATAGTAGGTTTGTTTTCCTGTTTAATATTTCCCTGACTTTGGTTCTTGAGGTTATTATTTTGTTCTGATTATTAATATTTTTGGAATCAGTTAGATGATACTTTACGCAATGGAGAACTCTTTTCTTACCATGTGTATAAAAATTATTTGAGGATGGATGGCCAGACTCTACTTAATCTTGAGATTTTCAGCAATAATGTTGATGGCGGCTTGTCAGGTGAATGGTCATGATTTTTAGCTTAACTTTTGATTCTTTGCTTGAGAAACTCATATTATCATTACATGCATGTATGCCTTCCTGTTACCTAATTGTGTTTGAATGTGGTAATTCTAGGCACATTATATAAGCATCTTGACCATTGCTTAACTGCATCTGGTAAACGGCTTTTGAGAAGGTGGATCTGCCATCCTTTGAGAGATATTACTGGTATCAATCAACGGCTTGATGTAGTGGAGGGATTCATAAAGAATTCAGAGATAATCTCCTTGATAGCTAGTTATCTGACTAGAATTCCAGATCTTGAGAGATTACTTGGACGAGTCAGGTCTACTGTAGGTTCATCATCCATGCTACTTTTGCCATTTGTTGGAGATAGGATACTGAAGCAGCGGGTACATCATCTTGGTCCTTACAGTTCCCATCTTGTCATGATTAAAAATTATTTTATTAAATTATAGTTTAGATGTCATTTAATACTAGAAGATGAACATTGCAGCAAGTAGAAGATATGCTAAATGCTTTTGACTTGAGCATCATTTGAGAAGAACTCTGTTTTTTTTTTTTTTTTGTAGAATAGACAGCAATGAGAACCCTCAGGTACTCATATTTGAGTGATCATGGGTTACCATTTTGCATGTTAATAAGAGGAGAGTCTTATTGATTAACATTTTGTATGTTTGTCCTTTGAATAGATTCCTCTAGCAGTAGGCAAAAATTTGTCATGGAATTTGATCTGTTGTCCCTTAGCTTTATCAAGATGCAAAGCTGGTTCACTCTGATTGCATCATACACTACCATTTATCATGACATTAAAGAATTTACTTCAGGGTGATATGAGTAAGGTTGTTGTCAACCTTGATCCAATGATACTTGTTTCTAGGGTTTGTTTTTGTGATCATGCTTGTTCCAGTTGAAAAATGATTTACTGGCAAATCTTTGACGATGCTTACGGCAAATTCATAGACTAATTTAATAAACAATGGTATAATCTGTTATTTAACGATGAATAGGATGAAAATTTTTCTCGGAGATTGTATGAACATTTCATACTTGGTAACATATACAATACTGAGGTGCTGGACACTTATACCTTACCCTTTATTTCAGATTAAAACATTTGGATTTCTTGTTAAGGGGCTTCGAATTGGATTAGAATTGTTAAATATGTTAAGGAAAGAAGATCACGGAATGCCGTCAATATCATTGTTTGTAAATATTCCAAACCTCAGCAGCCTTGATGATCTGCTTAACCAGTTTGAAATAGCTTTGGAGGATGACTTTCCACATTATCAGGTTTGTCATCAACTCTGGATTTGGCATACCTCAGTTTAAGAATGCAATTAACTTGTTGCCACTAAGTTTAATGTTGTGATTTGACTTTATACATGGTGCTAAATTGTTAGGATCACATTGTCAAAGATTCTGATGCTGAAACTTTAGCTGTCCTAGTTGAGTTATTTTCTGGGAAGGCTATTGAATGGTCTCAGGTCATCAATGCACTTAATTGTATTGATGTGCTTCAGTCATTTGCTAGAGCATCAATTTCATCATTTTTGCCTATGAGTAGGCCTATCCTTTTAGTGAATGCATATTCACCAAATTTAGCCAAAGATAAGGATGGTCCGATGCTTCACATGAAAGGTTTGTGGCATCCATATGCTGTTTCAGGTAATGGGAATGATCTGGTTCCTAATGAGATACACCTTGGAAATGACTCAAAAAGTTGTCATCCTTGTGCATTGTTGCTGACTGGACCAAATATGGGTGGAAAATCAACATTGTTGCGAGCGACATGCCTAGCTGTTATTTTGGCCCAGGTTACTAGAGGAAATTCACCTGTGCATATGTTACTTGAAGCATTAAAATGTATCTCTTCATCTCCATGGTTTCTTGTTTGCAGCTAGGTTGCTTTGTACCTTGTGAAGAATGTGTGTTATCTCCTGTTGATACCATCTTTACACGTCTTGGTGCAACTGATCGAATCATGTCTGGTGAAAGTTAGTGCCTCATATTTTTATTCTTGTAAATTTTCTCATGCTACATAGAGCATGCTATCTATACTAATCTTTTAAATTGGTTTTCCGTTAGGCACATTCTATGTTGAGTGCTCAGAAACAGCATCAGTTCTTCAGAATGCTACCAAAGATTCTCTTGTTTTGCTTGATGAGCTTGGTCGAGGAACAAGCACATTTGATGGTTATGCGATTGCCTATGCTGTAAGTGTTTTTCTTTCTTGTGTGCCTACATGCATAAGTAGGGAAAGCCAATTTAATCTCATTAGACAAGAAGAGTCTAAAGTAGATGCCACTTTTTAATAGTTTAGATTTTGTTTGAATTAATAGTAGAAAAATTATATTAATTCCTTGATAGGATTGTTTGTTTTAAATTACCAAAAGGCTAGAAATAGCGAGTCTGAGCTTTGGATCTTTTTCTTCGGTTGTCCATATGTTTCTGGTTTTTGCGCACGGAACATCCATCTCAATTTTTATCATTATTTTGCAATTAGTAAAATGTATGTACCCATATTCAACGTACTAGGGGTAATTTAGAGTTCACATGTCTGCCATGTCCGCCTTATGCAATTATGTTTTATAAAGGTGGGATATCTTGTCTAATAGATTAGAGAAGTAATCTTTTTTCATTCTGCTTATTAGTTGATGATTCTTGCATTTTTATCCTGGTATCGGTACCCTTTTCATTTCGAACGTTGGACAATGGATTTTTTCGAAACCCTGTCCAAATTCTGGGTGTTGTTGATTTCTATGTTTTTTTATTATTTTTTTCCTCGACCTGATCGGTTTAATATGCATGGTGCCTCAATAGGTGTTTCGCCATCTCTTGGAAAAAGTTTGCTGCAGGTTGCTGTTTGCTACCCACTACCATCCACTTACTAAAGAATTTGGATCACACCCTCGTGTAAGCCTGCAGCACATGGCCTGTGCTTTCGACGTGGGAGATGGAGTCTCTTCCCCGAGGAATAATCTGGTCTTTCTCTACAAACTTGCTGCCGGTGCTTGCTCGGAGAGCTATGGCCTGCAAGTTGCTTTAATGGCAGGCCTCCCTAAGGAAGTCGTTGAAGCTGCCGCGAGCGCTGGCCAAAAGATGAAACAGCTCATCAGTCGAAATTTCAAGTCAAGTGAGGCCAGGTCTGAGTTCTCCACCCTGCACGAGGAATGGCTGAAATCACTCTGCGGTATTTCAAAGCCCAGTGTAAGTTTGGGTGATGAAGACGTATCTGATACTTTGCTTTGTCTGTGGCACGAATTGAGGAGCTTTTATAAACTGAGGTAGTGGCTTCCGATCATAAAATCTTATTCGACATGTATTCATATTTGAATAGATTTCTGGCAAGGCATCTGAAAGCGTTTTTGTGCATAGATGCAGTTCACGGCTTTTTTAACCCTTAGCTAAACTCAAGTGTTAAGCAATGTTTTTTTTTTTTTTGGTTTTTACCGATAACTTTGTCGTCGGAAAGGGCCATTTTTGTTTATAGCAAGAAATTGTATGGTGATGCCTTGGATATCATTCAACTAATAGTTTGGCCTGAACCTGGATCAGGTGGATAGATTCGAATGATGAGGAATTGGAATGATTTTAAATATGTTGGATGATTAGTCTGTCTTTTTTATTGGACAATTACAATATAAAAAAAATGATAAATCTCAGTTAGTCTCATTGACTATCTTTGGAGTGATTGGTCCGGTCTTACGGAAGTTTTTCATCATTATCATTGGGAAGTGTATGCAGCAGTCAGCCTAGACGTCCAGTATTCTTTGGTTGTGTTCTTTATTTGGAGGAAAATTTTTATAAATATGATAGTTGGGAATTGAACTGTAAATATTTGGGTGATAATTTGGATGTCCTATTGCGGCACTATTGCCCTAGGGATGACAATTACAATATAAACACCATTGCCCTGGGGATGACAATTACAATATAAACACCATATTACGTTAGGATAGACAGATTATTAAAATAAAATAAAGTTATTATAAACACAATGTATGAAATTAATATAGAAGATTAATCTCTGAAATTATTTCTCTGATCTTGAGAAGTTTTCAAAGGGATTCATGTAATTTCGAATATAACAAATCAAGCCAATAATGTATTGTGGCGAAGAGTTCAACAATTGAATAATTCAAAAAGTTTTTAAAATATAAAACTAATTTGACATTTCAACTAACATATTGGATTTTAATGTTTTAATCTTCACTATAACTATATTATTTACAACATATCATGTATACTTGATATATAAAAAAAAAAGATGAATTAATAAATTTTTAATAAGTTAATTTATTTTTAAAAAGTTTAAAATGTAAATTATTTTCTTCTCAAATAGAAAAGAAAAACTAAATTTCAATTGGTAGTAAAATATATATGCCTGGCCCTCCGTTTTATATCAGCATGTAAAAAATAAAAATTATTTTATCAGAGTCATTTTATTTAAATCTGTCTATTATCTAAGAAGATCACATGAATATAATAAATAGTTTATTTTCTTGCTCAAGCGTAATTTAAAAAAGAATTGAATTACTCAAAGATGACTAAATCACGTTTCCATTCAATTTATCCTTTCAACATTGATTATTTCACTTTAGTCTACTGCTTTTTGTTTTTTTTTCAACTGTAATAACTTTATTATTATTTTCTTTAAATTATATATTTGTTTATCTGGTTGACTATATAAATATCATCATAAAAGTAATAAGTTTAATTATTGAATTAATAGTTATTTTTTAATTTTTAGAGTTTTATTATGTTTGTAGAAATTTATATACGTAATTATATTTAAGTTGTGAAGTATTCAATAATATATTAATCGAGGTTAAATTTAAAAATGAATCTGATTACTTAAGTGGAAATTAATATATTTGTTTTGAAGTCTGATTTTTTTAATTTGGCTGCATGATATATTTTATTAAATATTGTTGATTTGAAGGCTATGCTGTCTGGAAACTTGGAGACGGGAAACGAGAAACGCGGAAACGGAAACGGGAAATGGCAATAGTTGAAGTTTCCATATTTTGGAAACGTCGATGACCTCATTAAATACTATGAATATTTCCTATAAATCTTATCTATCTGTACCACACGCATCGAAACGCTGACCCTTTTATTCCTCCTCCTCGGCCGATCCCTCTTCCAAACTGTCGCTCCGCTCCATGCCTCCGGATTCGAGGGGTAATTCGTAAAGAAATTTATCCTAATTAAATGTTAAATCCCAACCTACTTACATAGTTAATTAGATTAGTCCTAATAAGCCTATTATGAAGCCCAATTGAGAACCCAATTAAAAGACCCAATTAGCTTTAGTTTCATGCAATTAAAGAGTAATTGATTAAATGAGTTAAAGGTTAATGGGTAAAAAGGGTTAATGGGTTAAAGGCTAAAGGGGTATAGGATTTGAACCCGTTAAGGAAAGCCTAAACCCTAAAAGCCGGCTACGCTTTTCTTCTCCCCGAAATTCGCGATTCTTTCCCGCAGCCACCCCTGTTTCCTCTTCTTCGCTCCAATCGTGCGACGCGGAGGGGCTGGCAGCTGGAGCCGGCGACGGGGAAGCTACCGGAGGTCCCAGATCTTCGATCTCGTGGTTGCTTGATTGCGAGAGGTGGCGCGATCGGCTGTTAGGACGGCGGCGATCGGCGCGACAAACCGAGCAAGGAAGGCCAGATTCGGGTAAGTTTGATCGGTTCAAGAGCTTTGAGTTTCGGAAATTGGGAATGAACCTCAAATATCTCTTCGTACGCCCTCTTCGCTTCAGGTTTGCCCTCTTCGCTTCGGGCTTTCCACGTCGGAGTGATTCTCGGACTGGATCCCGTTTCTGGTAAGTTTCCACGGATGGAAACGTTTCCCCCCGTTTCGGAAACGGGGATGTCGGTGTAAATGTCGTTTCCAAACAGCGTAGTTTGAAGGTAAGAATTATGAAATAAAATAAATTTCTAATGGAACAATACAAATTTGTAAATACTTATAGTGGAGTATATAGATCATTAGGTTGAGTTTTTTGTTTGCCATCGAAAGGGCAATTACGAACATGTATGAACAACCCTCATTATTCACAAATCAAATCCTCTCAAATTGATGTTCTTCGTTGATGTCAAGAAGCCTCTCAAAAATCCAATCTGACTTGGACACAATTGATGCCTTTTAAAGGCAAATAAATGCAAACACACATCGGTAGACGTGAGCGGTTATCACGTCTACATATTGTGCAGATGTGATTTCTATCATTTTCCATTCATCTAAGTTAAATCACAAAATAAAAATATAGTCACAAAGACTAATTAGTCACAAAAACCAAATCGAACATCCAAATCATACATCAAGAAAAATGGTTTGTGCGACAACAAACATTTTAAACTATTAATACTAAGAAAGTTGTTACACTTTACATTGTCACTCTTCCAAATAAATTGAAGACATCAATATTTTATTCTAGATTAAATCATTAACATCAATATGAACATCTCTAATCCCTCATAATAACTATTATATCAAGAGCATGTTTACAATATTTCCATTCAATACAATTATTCACAATTACATTTTATGTACTTAATATAAAAATATAATTAATCAACTAGTGAATAAATATCAAAGATATAAATTTATTTTAAATTTTTTTTTAGCAAAAATCTATTTATTTTAACCAGTCACTTTTCTAGTCATGTTATATAGATCGAATCATCTATAGTCAATAGATAGAGCCGTCAATTTGGGTTAAGCCCGTCGAGTTGACTCGTTCCGTCAAATAATTTAAGTGAGTTATGTTGAAATTTTATTAACACATTTTAAGATAGGTTTAGGTGGATTGACCTGCTTAGGTTTGCAACCCGCGTGGTCGAGCCACGACCCGTGTGGGTTGGCCCGTGGGTTGAAAAAATTTAAATTTTTTCTTTAAAATTTAAAATCAAAGTAGAAAATTTAATTAATTAGTGAGCTTGATCCGTCTAAACCGCAATTCAAACTTAAAATTTTTAATTTGACTTATTTAAACTACAATCCAAATTTAAAATTTTTAATATTTTTTATACCTTTTTATTTTTGACAAGCCCGTGGATTGGCCCGTCTAACTCACAACTCGTCTTAAGTTGAGTTGGGTTGAAAATTTTCTAACTCGTCAAGTTGGTGGGCCGACCCAAGCCACCTTGCCATATGACAGGTTTTTGGCAGGTTGGCCAACCTCACCATGGGTTGGCTCGTTTGACAGCTCTATCTATAGGATATATGCTAAAGTAGTAGATCTTGATTAAAACTTTAAGTAGACAGTTAAATAGTCACTTAAAGTAAAATCGAGATTAACTCATAATTTTAAAGGTCTCACATAGTAGAAAAGCAGGGATCCATTTTCCTACAATTTTTATTGTCGTTATTATACATATGGTATAAATCACATGTTATGATGTTATTCTTTTTATTAATAAAGAGCACATATTATTCTCAAACATGGTATAGATTTTGATCTAGACATTCTCAATGTCTAATCATAAATTCAACTTATGAATTATAATCTGGCTTCTTGCATATTTAGTAAATGACAGGTTCATTTACTTCAATCATTATTAATTCACAAATGATCTCAATTTAATACAACTATTAAGGTGACTCCAAGTTACTTGTATGTTTCCATTCACACCTTCGTTAGTTGTTCCATAAGTAATAGTCTTACTATAGGATCGATGTGACACGCTAGAGGGGGGTGAATAGCGTATCGTCGCTTTTTCGAATTCGTTCATTTTTCTATCAAAATACTAAGCAGCGGATATTAAAAATAAATGCAAGGGACTCGCGGATTTACCTGGTTCCTAACCCCCTCCGGTTAGTACGTCCAAAGTCTAAGTACAGGAGGCGCCCGCCCACTAGTGGTCTCCTTTCCGAACCGTGTTCCGAGGCGGAGAAACCCGTCTTATAGTCCAACCATAAACAATAACAATAGAATAAATAAAGAACAAAGAAACCAAACACTTAGCCGATCCGGAAGTCCTAAGCGTCGTGCACTCCTCTTGTATCTTCCCTGATTGCAAGCGTCTAGCCTCGTTCACGTTCAGAAGGACCACTAGTCGAGCAGGGAGGTTTCGGGCTTGAATTCTCTTGTTTCTGGACGTTCACCTCCTTTTATACTGCACCTGAATCGACTCCAGCTGATGTGGCAGATAAAACTTCATTCTGCTAGTTATCCACTCTCCAGTCGACTGGAGTTTCCTTCCAGTCGACTGTACCATCAGTCAACTGGATTCCAGTTCCAGTCGATTGGATTCCAGTTCCAGTCGACTAGATCCACTGGACTGGTTGGTTTGACTTTACTTTGTTTGCAACACTTATGCTTTCTTCATCTTGCTTCCAGCTCCTTGTTCCTGCAAGACAAGCATGCAAATATACAAACAATTCTAAGTCTTACCTTGTGGGTCTAACTTCGGATTTCTACTGAAATCCTGGGTTAGTTTGATGCCTACTGTTCCACTCCGGGAACGCGCTCTTACCCACTCCACTCGGGAGAAGTTTTGCCAACAAGTCCTTCGGACTTGTTGGACTT
>NC_133879.1:7860654-7886178 GCF_044706935.1 Curcuma longa | reverse complement strand
CACTACAAAAAAACACTGTTTTAGCAACGAAATTTTGCAACGAAAAAAATTCGTTGTAAATTTGCAACTAATTTTGCAATGAAAGAAATATTCGTTGCAAATTTGTGTCGAAATTAGCAACGAAAAATAATTTGTTGCCAAAATAGCAACGAAATATTTTCGTCGTAAAATTCGTTGCAAAAATTATTTTCGTTGCAAAATTCATCGTAATATTTCCAACAAATAAAAAGTTCGTTGCAGATTGGCGACAAAGAAATTTTTCATCGCTAAATATAATAAATTAGCGACGAATCACAAATTCATCGCCAATCAGCGACGAAAAGCAATTCGTCGCCAATTGACGATGAATTTGTGATTCGTTGTTGATTGGCGACGATTTTAGCGACAAAATTAAGTTCGTTGCAAAGTTTGACTATTTTTCCCCATTATAAACCTCAATATATATCTTAATTTATAACTGATATTAAATGGAATAACACATACACACATGGACAACCTTTTTCTTTTACAATGTCGTACCAGATTTTATTAATTATTTTTTCTGAAGAGGTTGGGGTCAGTCGAGTGCTATAATCCAACGAATGACGTATTGACACATCTTAGCCTATTTTGCTATATAAGACAGAAAATCTAACTGGTTATATACTGAACGATATATACGCTATTAGTAGAGGAGATGATAGCCAAGATTCGTTAAAAAATAATGAAAAATATATTTTAAATATGATTGGGTAGCTTAGTCGACATTTGGCGACGAATACATATTCGTCGCCAAATTCGTCGCTATTTGGGGACGAAATATTTCGTCGCCAATTTGCGACGAACTTCATTTTCGTTGCTAATTGGCGATGAAATTGATTTTCGTTGCCAAATTCGTCGCCAAAATGTCGACAATTTTTAATAAATATCTTGTTGATCGCCAAAATGCATTTCTTTATATTTTTTCATTTCCTTTCATGTTGTAGGCAGTTCGTTGAAATGAGAATTATATTCATACATGGTTTTAATATTTATTTTGGCCGATATATATAGGAAAAGAATGATTGCATACTAATCTTGGATTCAGATCTCCAAAAGCTTCAATCCTATTTATAGATTATGTTTGTTAATTGTGAAGTTATTTTTGGATATGAATCGATTTCAGGAGATTTCGCGGATGTTTGGATTAAATGATGATCATAACTCAGAAACTGTTTTGAATACTTATCATGTTATAAGGATAGATGGAGAAATGTATAGTCAAGTTTGCGACAAATTTAGCAACAAAAAAGTCATTCGTTGCTAAATTTGTGACAAATTTAGCAATGAAAAACTGTTTCGTTGCTGAATTTGCGACGAAATTTAGTTCGTTGCAAATTAGCAACGACTTTAGCAACGAAAATTATTTTTGTTGCTAATTTTGACTAAAAATTATCCGCCGTTGTTTGTGGTTAAAATGAATTCTCTTATATTTTTAAACTAATCCATTATAAAGACATCATAACAAAGTTGCCAAATAAAGTAACATATTTTTAAAAAAATAGTATAACATTACCAAATTTCACATTTCAGCTCCTTATTTCATTTGTCAAGATAGTTAAGAAATAGACACCAGATGAATTGTGTTATCTTTTTTGAATTAATGTTCGTAAATAATAAATGAAGTTTCTAACTGGTTGTATACTGATCGATATATACGTTATTGGTAAAGGAAATAATATTCAAGATTTGTAAAAAATAGGCATTTATGGGTTGAAAGGATGATAGTAAAGTTGACGACGAAAATAAATTCGTTGCCAAATTCGTCACCAATTGGCAAGGTCAAAAATTATAAATAGTAGCTCACAACCAAGATGGATAGGGACAAACCATTGGAGTGGTTGTAGTGTAATTGGTATTAGTTTATCTTGACTATTAAATTACACTAGTACACTTTGTGTGTATTGAGCAGGACCGTTTGAGGTCGTTCAATTTATACTGACTATATAATCGAACTAGACCTCAGTTATTATGGATGTGCATGCTCTTAATCCCGATATAATAACAAGCACATATACTTAGTATGTATTTCTTTGATTCATCAAAGGGTGAGATTTATCTCGTTAAATCAAGAGGCCCGATGAGTTGGGAGATAATGTTATGTATATGGTGTGTTGTTGATTATAGAAGGAAACTGTGTCCTAATATTTAGGCTGATGATGTCCCCTTGAGGAGCTCATAAGGATTATCATGTAAATCCTGCAGGTGGACTTAGTTCCGCATGATAATAAGGTTGAGTGGTACTACTCTTGGATTCAGAAGTTAATTAATTGAGTTGTCAGTAATTCAATTAATTGACGGACATACGATATCTTAAACACAGGGAGATTAATGCACTCATGATAAGAAAAGCTCATATTATAATATGAGATTGGTGCGGTAGTTCAATAATAACCCTTTAGTGGTATGGGTTATTATTGATGGACTTGAGTTGGGTGTTCAGGGAGAACACAGGAAGCCCAAGCCCATCAGGAGGCCAAAACCAATTCCTCCTCTAGGTCCCTGCTGTAGCCTCTGGATAAAGCCTCGAATCCACCTAAGAGAATTCTGTAAGAGTTTCGGGTAGGAAATTCTGTTAAAAATTTTTCTTGTGAAAAATTCTGTTAAGAATTTTTCTATGAAAAATTCTGTTAAGAAATTCTGTTAAGAATTTCTGTTATGAAATTCTGTTAAGAATTCTATTTCTTCTAAATTGTAAACAAAATTTTGATATGATTTTTTCATAGAAATTTTGTTAAGAAATTTTGTTAGAAATAACAAAACTTAATAAAGGAATTTTGTTAAGAAATTAACAAATTTTATTAAGAGGTTTTGTTAAGAAAATAACAAAATTTAGTTAAGAAAATTTATTAAGAAAACTAACAAAATCTTATCTAGAGATTTTATTAGATTTTTTCTAACTAAATCTGGATAAGAAAAATTTGTTAGATTCTTTCTAAATTTTCTAAAGATGGCAAAGCTATAAAAGGAGAGGAGAATTTATTAAGAAAACTGACAAATCTTATCCACGGATTTTATTAGATTTTTTCTAACTAAATCTTATCAAGAAAAGTTAGTTAGATTCTTTCTAAATTTTCTATGATGGCAAAGCTATAAAAGGAGAGGAGATGGGGAGGCTAAAAATAGACAATTCTTATTCTTCTAAAACCCCTCCCTCTCCTTATGCTAGGGCCGGCCACACAACTCCTTGTGTTAGGGTCGGCCACTTCTCCTTTCACATCTCCCTCTTTACTCTAGGGTCGGCGCCCTTATAGTGTTCTTCCCTTCTCCTAGGGCCGGCGCCCTAACCTTGATTCTTCCTTAGGGCCAGCGCCCCTTGGTTCTCCCTAAGGTCGGCGCCCAAAGAAGGAAGAAGAGGAAAGGAAGGTGGCGGCTAGAAGAGGAGAGGAAGAGGAGAGGAAGAGAAGAAGAGAGAGAAGGTGGTGCCTCTACCATAGGTTCTCCCTTCTCTTGTTTCCATCGGATTAGAAGAAGAAGGAATTTGGTGGAGTCATCTTGGTAGATCGTTGCCCACACAACGTCCAAAAAGAGGAGAGGAATACAGCAGAAGATCAAGAGGTCTTCAATGTACAATCATCTACACAACTTACAAAGAAGAAAGGTACAACTACTTCATTCCGCTGCATAGTTATTTTTGTTTTTCTTTGTATGGATCCTGAATACCAACACAAGAGCCCAATGATCTTAATGCATCGATCAAGCACCTAGTTGATCGAATATGAGGGCTACTTGATAAGATTCTGTTTCTTAAAAATTTTTGTCTGGCAAGAATTCAACGGAACGGAATTTCAAGGGGGTTCCCATCACAGACTGGGGAGACCGTGTGGTTTCACTAATGGCTCTTTTAGTGGATCTGCTCCTAGAGCTCCGGTCCTCCAAGATTTGGACCTCTGACTCCCGCGAGCATTTCTTTGTAGCCCTAATCTCTAAGGAAAGCCCCTGAGCCTCTTTACGAATAGGCTTTTGTGTACCTGCTGAAGAGGGTCGTAGAGCCGATCATTTCTTTGATACCACGACTACTTTGGTAGGAGCAACAGACTCTATCGGTCCGAGCATTCTTCCGTCGTCTCTTCAGGTGCCAAGAGGTCCTCTATTGAGGTCAATTTCCATTTTAGTTTCTTACTTATGGAAGCGCTATATTTGGCTCTTTCTGCAAAAAATAAAAAAGTTAGTCTGTCGAAAGTAAGAAAGAAAACAAGATAGACCTTACTTAGGGGGATATCCAGCTGTGCGACGATGGGGCTAAACCCTACTCGGTATAGCAGGGTCTCATTCTTTGCCAGCAAACTGACATTGAATTTCAGCTCGGACAGGATGGCGGTGGTCTCTGAATATGTGAGCTTTGATCTGTAGTCACCTAAGGAAGGGGAGGTCGAAAGGTCATCTAACCAAGGGCTCGACCAAGTGTAGGGTTGCGGGGGTTTTACAAAGAAGAATCGGCTCTTCAAACCTTTGTGGGAGGAGGGGAAATCACCCAGAAAAGTACTCCGCAATTTGCCTACGAAATAGAAGACTCCGAGCTCAGTTTGTCAGAGATAGAAAAAGTAGTGGAAGGTAGTCGGATCGAGGGGGATTTGGTAAAGTTTGAATAGGATGACCGCACTGTAAATTAGACGGTAAGAGTTTGAGACCAATTGGGATAAAGAAACTTGAAAGTAGTGGGTTAGCTCTTGGATGAAAGGGTGGATAGGAAACCTCAACCCACCGGACAGCTGGCCTTCGAAACAAGTAATGTATCCGGTGGCTGGGTTATGTGGCCGGTGCTCCGACATAGGGATCCTAAGGTCATGGTCTAAGGGGATATCGAAGATCGCTCGGAGGCGCGCAATGGCGGCCTAGGTGAGGGAAGACCATTGGGATTCGTGCCATCTATCTACTACATCAGTACTAGCCATGGATGAAAAAGGGGCAAAGAAGGGAAGACACGGGGGATTTACGAAGGTGCTGGATGCAAGGAAGAAGACGAAGGCGAAGACGACGGTGGACGGACACACTGGAGGCTAAGGAATGCAAAATGACATGACAATGCCTCTCTCATTAACCTAATATATAGGGGCCACAGTGGGGCTTTCAGACCGATAAATCGTGTGGCTTTTCTATCCGTTGTTGGATCGGGTAGAGAAAAGATCAAGGAGTCACTCAATTGTCATCATTAACAATCTGTGAGTACAAGATACAAAGAAACACAGCAGTTCGTCAAACGTGTTGGGTTGCAATGGTGCAAACATAGTCCCACATCTAAAGTACATGGAAAAGATCATTGGGTTAAAAGGATGGAAAGTATCTCCATTGGTATGAGACCTTTTGGGGAGAGCCCAAGAACAAAGTCATGAGGGCTTAGGCCCAAAGTGGACAATATCATACCATTGTGGAGATATTTTGATTCCATTAGTACTAACAAAACGGACTTAAGCGCTACTGTTGGATGAAGAAATCGTATTGGCACTAGCACACTCTCTCCGTCGAATGTGATACAACATTTGTAGTGTTGCGGTCCCATATCTCTCCTCATCATTAATGCGGCATCACGCATCAGCGCTAAAGGGATGTGCTCGTCGCGTGTGTGCACACCGCGCATGAATCCATCCAATGGGTATTTTAAGATGCAAGGCTAAACCGTTCCGCATGATCCAGTCAGTCGAACTACGCCTCCTTTGACTAGACTTGAAGGATGGGCTTGTGATGTAGGCACAATGTGTGATGTGACCTCCTCCCGGACAAGCCACGTGCTGATAGTCAAGAGTCAAGTGATGGTCAAGGTTAGTGTTGACCTGGAAGTGTGAGTCAACACGACCCTAGGGGATATGACTCCACCAGGTGAAGCTTGGGTGAGACCATGCACTATCTCAGCCTCAGACGTCATCTCAATCTCAGACGCCGTCTTGGCTTGACACCATCTCAGTCTCAGATGTCGTCTCGATCTATGTGATCTCGACCTCAGACACTATCTTAGTTTCAAACGTTGTCTCAGTCTCAGATACCATCTCAGTCTCAAATGTCATCTTGGCCTTAGACACCATCAGCCTTAAATACCATCTCAGTCTCAAACGCCGTCTCAGCCTCAGACATCTTCCTAGTCTTAGACATTGTCTCAGCCTTAGACGTCATCTCAGTCTCAGACTCTATCTCGACTTGAGATGCCCTCTCGGTCTCAAATATAGTCTCGGCCTACGCCGTCTTAGTCTAAGACGTCATCTTAGTCTTAGACGTCGTCTCGGCCTCAGATGTCATCTCAGTCATAAACCCTTTCCATATCCTGACTATGGGCCAGTGAACAAGGACTACGAATATTCTTGAGACACACAACAATACAAGAATAAAAGGGTGGTTACGAGGTTATCAAATTTGGTCCCTTCAGAGATACTCTTTTCTGCACATGCATATTCCTGAGACGCATGACAATAGAAGAATGAAAAGATTGTTACAAGGTTGTCAGATATGGTCCTCTCAAATACCCTCTTTTCTGCACATAATGCTAAAACAATGAAAATAATCAACGGACGTGATCTCCTCGCATGATCCCATAATAAAGCCACTCTAGTCGGTGTACCAGTAGAGGGGGCGGTTATATAAACCCCAAAAGAAGGTTTAGGTGAGGGCTCTCTCTCTCTTTTGGATTACCTTTCTTCTCCTCTTTTTCTTGGGAACTCATCTCCTTTTTGTCGGGATCCTAACTTAAGCATCGAAGTGGCTTACCGAGACTCCTCGGTATAAGTCTAACCTCTTGTTAAAGTGTGTTTTAGGTTCCCTTCTCCTTCTTCAACGAGATCCTTCTTGAGGTCGCACACGTTGAATCGTTCATTGATTGATGGCTTGACCATCAACATCAACATACATCTTTCGTCCCTCTCTCAATATGAAATTTTTGACTTCATCCATGATCACATCAACTAATTATATTTCTTGCATGTCATCTCCTACTATTGTTTATTTAAATATGATTTAAAGATCAAGATATAAAGCTAATAATATCCTTTAATTATACTTGGCCTTTAACCATATGAGATGTATACATGTATTCAAATATCTTTTTATAGCAAACGCTCAATAGTTGACACACTATGTAAGCTAACAACACATTCTTTGTTCAATTTCACCATGTTGTTTCTCGGGCATCTTCCTACAACCATTTTAGCGCAGTGTTCAAGGTCATCATTTTAAATGTGATGCTCATCAAACCTCTAATATGCTCTCATACAAAGTTGTTGATCTCACATTTTTTTCAAAAGTAGGTGCTCCAAAGTTTTCATTTTTATATCGTAAATCTCACATAGATCGATTATCTATTGGAATGTGGTGCCAAGTAAGAGACTTATACTCTTTGCCCTTCACCACAGTATGAATAAATGATAAAATGATAATAAATAAATAAATAATACAATGTTCAAACATGAGACTATTGCTTTTTTTATTTAGTATATGTAATTTTTTTTTCATTAAATTGGAATACAAATCCTACCAAATTTTACTAGTACTATTACAAATCAACATCATCACATCAACTAATTACATTTCCTCTGCAATGTCATCCTCTGCAATCCTTTGTTCAAATATGATCTATAGGATCGTTTAGAGTTCTAGAGGGGAGGGGAAATGAATAACGCACTTTGCTTTTTCACTGGTTTTTAAAATTTTATTTTGAATACTTTAAGTACACAACAGAAAGTAAAAAATAAGAACTCAAAAATAAAAGACAAATTTATTTTTACTTGGTTCACAATCTCTAATTGCTTCCGATGGACAATCTACTAATAGACTCTTTCTCACAATGAGAAAGAGTCTCATCTTTTATAAAAATAAAGAACAATAACACGTTTACCGTTCCTAGAGTATAAAAGCAAAAACGACACTATAATTTTACCGACAATGATTCAGAACTTGAGCACAATGTTGGTGTAGCGTCTTGGCGTCGTACCAGCGTATCCGGAGCATGGAACACTTGAATAGTATTTGTAGAATAGCCGTGAACATCATACTGAGGCTTCTGTTCGAGGGTGCTTATGTGGACTATTCCAGACGCCCCCACCATGGTCTATCTGATCTATTGTAATCGCTAACTTAGTCATCTCCGGGTACCTAGATCCAGAGACGGATCTAAGTAGGGGCTATTGTGGGCTGTAGCCCAGCCCTATGAATTAATTTATCATTAATTTATTTTAAATATTTGTGAATAGGATAGTGGTGCAGTTGGCTAGCGCTCAATGAGTTATTCCTGAGGTCGCCAGTTCGAGACTCTCTCATTGTATTATTATTTAATATAAATTATTTTGAGTTTTAATCTAATTTTTAAAAATTTATATAAGGTTGGGCTATTTTGGGCTCTAATCTAATTTTTAAAAAATTACATAAATATTTATAATCTATCATTTGGTATCAAAGAAAAATTAATAGTTTTTTTTTATTATATTTTAATGTTTAATTCATCCTTCCCATATTTAAAGTCAACACAGTCCACTTCTAATTTCTGGATCCGTCCCTGCCTAGATCCCTTCTGGACACTTAGAATGCTAACATGGCGATTATAGGATCAGACTTGGCTTTGCTGCGTCTTATCCTTCTCCGAGCGCTTACAAACTGAGATGTCTTGGTCAATCAGTACTTGCCACCTTATCTGCCTTGTTGACCCAAAGAAATGTTGTCTGGGCACCAGGAGTCGATTGGGGCGCCTAAACTATCTTAGTGCCCAGATCCAATAGGAGCGCCTGAAATCTTCTTTTCTAGTTTTTCTTTAAGCTTACTTTCCTGCATCACAGAGTTAGAGAAATACAAGCATAATACAAGAAATTAAGTCTTGACAGTTTTACAATTGTTTGATCTTGACTTTTAGATTTTCAGTGAAATCTTAAGTCAGACCGACACCTACTGTTTATTCCCTTCGAAGGAACGCACCATCACCTACTCTTAGGAGATTTTACCTGTTTGCCAAATATCAAGTCGTCCAGACTTATTTAGACTTCCTACTCAACATCTGATCCTCTGACCCTCAAGACTTTCCTTTCAATGTCCGATTCTCGTTGACCTATCGACCTAATAGACGTTCAGTCCACTGACCTACCTAAACTCCCCGCTTGGTGTTCTTGATCTACCAAGTCTTCCTTGCTCAATCCTACTGATTAGGACTTCCTTGCCTAGCCTCCAGTTAAGATTTTACCTTACCTAACTTTCTAGTAGAACTTTCTGTGCTACCTGCACACTCAAATTAGCTCATCTGTCCATAACATAATCTTAACTTTGAATCCTTTATCATTATCAAAATACAAATTTGATTATCTGATGCTTCCTACACCAACATGATCTAACCATCATGAAATAATACAAATAACATCTTGTACACTTACACTTTGTTCCTGCTTGAGATCGCCTCTGGATGAGTCACCAGACATCTGGCTTATGGGTTGACAAAGTCACCTACAACCCACGACCAGCAAAAGGAAGGAGGCAGCATTCCTGTAGAGCTTCAAAGAGAAAGAAGGGTTAGAATGGAAGTCAGGGATGCCTTGTCTCAGCCACTTCGACGCCCAAGTCAGTTTTTCCGTCGACGATGGAGAAAAAGGAGATGCACTAAAAAGAGAAGATTAACTGTGTGAGTATGTGTGTGCCCGTATCTGCGCCTGCAAAAAGTGGGGTTATTATATGGAGTTATCAGAAGAAACATCCTATCGACGGTAAGGTGGTGTCACATCGAAAGTAAAGATAACATCACGTCATTGAGGTAGTTAGAGGTTCCATCACCCAGGCTTGTACAATCCAAGACCATGCTATATTAGTAGGGTAGGTGACCTACTATTAGGTGGAAGTACGAACTCGATAAGACTGAGCTGATTGAGGAGTCTACCTTTATCTGAGAGACCATGAGGTCAATCAGGAGCAAAGCCAGTTGAGAACTTAGTAGGTCATGAGGTCAATAAGGCGCCAAGTCAGTCAAGTGTCGAGCCGGCCACAAAGTTGGTTGAGTGTCAAGTCAACCACGGAGTTGATTGAGCATGGAGCCAAGCTAGAGCGGGGAGCTCAGCTCGTAGAGCTCGGACTTAGAGCCCGAGCGTGGAGAACTTGGTCAGGCGCCTATCCGAGTTGATTGCAGAGTTGGTCTTGGAGTCGGGTGTGGAACTGAACTAAGTGCTAAGCCGAGCTAGTTGCAAGGTCAAGCACCGAACTGAGCTAAGATGGCCGTGGGGTCGGACATTTCATCTGACATGTCACCGTCAATTAGATTAGATCTTGATTTTCTTGATCAAGGTAGACTAACCCATAACATACTTTATTCATATGTATGATGTAAACCAGAGGCGTATACACACCTTCAAATATCTTTTTTTTATCGTGGGTGCTCTATAGTTGATTCATTGTTCATGTTAGGGCCACCTTCTTGGCTCGATTTTGCTATGTTGTCCCTCGGGCTTTTTTTCTATAGCCACTTTAGCGCATTGTTCAAGATTGTCAATCCATGTGTGACTTTCATGCAACTTTTGATATACTCTTATACAAAGCTGTTGGTCTCACACTTGAAAATTAAATATTGCTCTAAAGTTTCCATTTCCATATTGCAAAGCTCACAAAGACCGGTGATGGGGGCTTGAGTGACAAATCCACCCTTTGCCCTTAACCACAATATGAATGAACGATAATATCCAAGGCCTCCAAATCACCTTCCAATATGACATACTCCTACCCTTTAGTCTATAGCAATTATAGGTCTTTGGAATGCTAAACACACACACACACACATGGAGGGATAAAAAACAATGAGCAAAAGGAGCGTGAGCAAAAGAATAAAATGAAAGGAGAGAAAAAAAGAGATTGAGAAAGAAAAAGAAGAGAATGAGAAGATAAAAGAGAGTTCTATGCAAGAGAAAGGGAGGGTACGAGAGAGCCTTATTTTTCTCAATAATTGATAATTGTACTTTTGCATAATGAGACTTATCTTGGATGGACGCTAACTGACTTAGCTCTTCTTTGCTTGGTGATGTTCAATATCTTTACCCTTTTTTGCTCGTGTCTAACATGGACAAAACTAAGACGATGTGCATCAATTGCAAGGCTATAAACAAAATCTTTGTAAAGTATTGTCATTCCCTTCCTAGACTAGATAACATGTTATATGAATTGTATGGCTCTTGTATCTTTTCTATGATTGATTTAAATCGGGTTATCATCAATCCAAATGAGTGAAAGAGATGAATGGAAAACAACCTTCAAAATCAAGTATGGTCATATAAATGGTTGATTATGACATTTGGTTAACTAACGCACTTGGCACATTCATGAAGTTAATGAACCATGTCTTACGTACATTTATAGCGAGGTTTATCGTTGTTTATTTTGATAATATCTTAACTACAGCAAAAACATGGTTGAATATACTAATCATCTGCAAGAAACAAGAGTTTCTGCTCATTTTAAGGAACTAAAAGTTGTATGTTAACTTTTCCAAATGTTCATTCTACACTAATCAGATTGCTTTACTTGGATATACTGTTAGTGCTAAGGGGATAGAAGTAGATGGAGAGGAGGTTAAAGCTGTACAAGAATGGTCTACACCAAAAACCATCACGGAGGTTCGTAGCATCTATGGGTTGGCTAGCTTCTATCAAAGATTTGTTAAGAATTTTAACACCATTGTAAGCACCTCTAACCAAAATCCTTAAAACAAGACTATTGGATTTCAATGGGGAAAAAAACTCAGCTTTCAAATATTGAACTATCCTACATATGACAAGGAGATATATGCTTTGATAAATACCTTAAAAATATGTCACTATTACTTGTAGGAATTAATCATTTACATGGACCATGAGTCCTTAAAGCATTTGAAGGGCCAAGCAAAATAAAATTGACATCATGTTAAATGGACACTAGAATGTTATAATTTGAACACATTAAGAATTTATATCCTACTCTCCTTGACTTTAGATTTATTCATTCAAATTATTGTGTCTCTCCACTAAGTCATGCATTTGCTTTACACTAGTTACATCATAGAATTTGTCTAAGGTTACATAGCAAGCGATTTGAGTTTACTAGGCACTTCCAATTTATAACAGGAAGCTAATGGTTCTTCATTTTGACAATGCATAACTACTATTACTATGTACTAATGTGCTAGCCCCTTCAACCTTCATTTACCAGTATTACATGAACACTTCATGTAGAATTGGCAAATTATTCATGCAAATGTAATAATTAGCATCTTGTTTTGGCTGAACAAATGAACAAGTGAATAATGGTCATAACTCATCATTGGTGTTGAATATTATATTATATTGCAATAATAATAATAATAAATTATCGATACATGGGGGAGATAACCAATGAAGGAAGTTGTATAGTTTGGCATATTCTGCATATATATTCTCAACCTTTCACTAAACGTGAGTCCCACTGAAGCTTTTCTTGAAGAAATCTCACTGAAGCATATGCCAGATGCATGCCAAATCTCACAAGTAAGCTGTATAAACTTTCTTCAACAGTACTTTGTCGATGCTCAAATGTTAAGTGACTTTAGTTTGACATTGTCACAACACTTGAGTCTCTCTCATAGACCATTCTGCATACCCAACATGAGATCACTTGGTTCCAAAATACAGTGTTACATAAATGCTTGGATGAAGAACTTGATTGCTGATTAAGCAACTGCATTTGAAGAATGCTTCCAAAAACATTGAAGTTTTGCTGTTCGATTCTGTGTTTAGTGACAAAGTTTGCCCAGGCAATAACTACTACCCCAATGTTAAGCAAGCATGACAATTGAGCATCTTATATAAGAGCAACATTTTGGATTTTGCTTTGTCCTGGCTCCATGAGAACACCTTCCTTCACCCACTCCTCTCTGACTCTATAAACTTCATCCCACCAACCTGAAGCTGCATAAAGGTTAGAAAGTGCAATATATGACCCGGAAATTTGTTGCTTGCTCTCAAGCATTTTATTAGCCACTTTCCTACCCAAATCCAGTTCCCCATGAACAGAGCATCCTGCGAGCAATGCACCCCATAAGGAAGCATGTTCAACATCGTCCCAGCTGCTGGCCTTCTCACAGTTTTTTCTTGTAGCCTTTAGCTCCTCTAGCAGCATCCAAACTTCTGTAAGTTTCCCTGCTCGGCCTAACAAATCTACTATGCATGTAAAATGGTCTTTAGTTGGAAGAATTCCATATTTTTCACTCATTAACTTGAAATAATGTGTTGCTTCATCTACCAGACCACACCGACTACAAGCAGTTAAAGCAGCTACAAAAGTAACCTCATTCGGTTCTAGCCCCAATCCTATCATTTTATTGAAAATATTGATAGCTTCCATACCTGATCCATGAACTGCATAGCCATTGATCATTGAAGTCCATGATACTTTGTTCTTCTTTCCCATTTGGTCAAATATTATTCGTGCATACTTTAAGTTGCCTGACTTGGAGTACATGTCAATGAGAGCTGTTTCTAGGACCACAGAATTAAGACCAAATTGAGCTCCTGTTCGCACAGCTTGAGCATGAATTTGCTTGCCGCAAGCTAATGCTGCAAGGCAACTACAAGCATCCAATGCAACTGCAAAAGTGGAGGTGTTACCGTGTAACAACCCACCACCACCGTTTTGCAAGTTTGCCATCAATCTGAGCCCCTCTTGTGGCAATCCATTTTGCACATAACCAGATATCATTGCTGTCCATGTGATCACATCCTTATTCTGCATGTTATCGAAGAATTGACGTGCTTCTTCTAGCAACCCATTGTGAATATGCCCTGTAATCAATGAGTTCCAGCAAGAAGCATGCTTATGATGCAATCTGTCAAACACATATCGAGCTTCCGTGACCCTGGAACACTTGCAATACATATTAATTAGCGCACTCCACAGAACAGCATTGGCACTATAATTTGATGATCCAAATTTATTAGTTCCAAGTGTGATGATCAGAGCATGAACCTGCTTCCCTACTCTGAGCAATCGAATTTGAGCGCAGATTGTTAAGATGGAGATGAGGATACTAAAATCTATCATCACGATTACGGCAAGATTCTGCAAGGCATTTCTAACAACGAAATCAAGAGCATCAAAGTACCTTCCATTGACAACATAGCCATTAATCATCATGAATTTGGATCGCAAACAGTCGTTTTCCCTTCCTTTCATGGCTTTCCTCGCACTTTCGACATGCCCGCACCTGAAGTACATATTGGCTAAGGAACTAGCGACGGCGTGGTCTTCCTCGAACCCCAACTTCACAGCGTAGCCATGTATCTGTGCACCAGAGACTGCGTCGCTGATGCCGGCACTCGCGGTCACACAACTCGACACCGTGTACTCATTGACGGCAACCGCCAACTCATTGGATTTCATTCTGACGAACAACTCCAGCGCAGAGATGCCCATCCCCGCGTTCGTGTACCCGGCGATTAGGGCGTTCCAAGAGACCGCGTTTCTGTGCGGCATTGCATCGAACACCTTGCGGGAGGAAGACAAGTCGCCGCATTTAGAGTAGGCGTCGAGGATGGAAGTGGCGACGACGACGTGGTAGTGGAGTCCGTTGACGACTGCGGCAGCATGGATGGATTCGACGAGGGGGAGGTCGTCGCGGGCGGCGGCGGCGCGGGCGGCGGAGGAGAGGGCGACGGCGAAGGGTAGCGGGGTGGTGAAGGGACGGGAAGCGTACCAACGGACGAAGAGGGAGCAGGTTGTGGTTGTTCGCCAGCGGAGTGGAAAACCGTGCTTGAACAACTGCGCGCAACAGGAACTCATTCATCCCGTCCAACCAATGCTCTTCGAGTCTTTTAACATTTGTCTCGGGTTTGAGGGTCGACGAGCTGTTTCATTTTGTATTTTTCACTTTCTTCTTCTACAACTCTGTTAACTATATGATCGTTACACACATAGAATCGTTTTTAACTTTTATTAGGGCCCATTATTATTAAAAATAAATTTATTTTAATGAAATTTTTTTATATCAATCAAACAGTATATTCATATCATGAGATCGCAGTACTTCGAATTCTGCAGGGTCACATCGTGTCTACATGACTATGCAAGAGAATTTGATGCCACTCATGCATTTGATGCACTACTCACGCCTGCACACCTACATGCATGAGAAGTTATTGCATACATGAGAATTAATACATGGCTGAATTGATATTTGATGTATCATCTCAGGTAAAAATAACGATATGACTAATTAATTTTATATTAATTATAATCATTATACTATTATATAAATATAAAATTCTATTTATATATCAATACAAGTAATTTTCTTTTCTTTCGTTTTATTTTATATCTTCATTTTCTTCCCCGAAGAACTAAGCAGATCAATAATATGTATTCAAGAAAGATTAAATAATTTAACAATTTTATCAATTAAAAAAATTATTAATAAAATTTAAATATAAAAATTTAATTAATAATTTTACATATAAAAAGTTAGAAACTAAATTTTATATAAAAATTTATTTTTAAATTAATATTCTATTTTTAAAAAAAATTAAATCCGTTGTTGGTCCCAAATCTAAATGAAAAAGGATGAAAAAAATTTTATATTTTAAAAAAATATATTAAAATTATAAAAAAAATTAGTTTAGGACATCGTGGAATTTTAAAACAGCCCTACAAATCATAATGAAGGAGGGTATTGTCTAATTTTTCACTCTCTTATGCAAAAGATATAAGATTATTTTTTGATAAGCAGCCAATTTTCCCTTAGACTTCACGGCCAGAGTACAATCAGATCTTTGTGACGGTCGGTCCCACGACCATATGTGTTTGGAGATAAATCAAAAAACTGAAGTTGGTTTCACGTAATTTTTCACTCTCGACGATATAATGCTTTTTTTGATACAATACTCGATATCCTACGCGATTCTTCATTCATAACTTGTCTGCGATGGTCACCGTGGTCCTGCTACGCATGTTTTTTTTTATTTCTTTTATCTTCATTGCCCAAGTCATCGCTTCCTACTGTACAACTAAGGTTTTCTTTCGCGACAAAATCCTTCATTCTCTCGCCTTTCACCCTCGCCGCCCTTGCTAGAGATGCCCTCATCGCCAGACACCCCTCATTGTCTGACGTCCTCTCGCCTCTTGCCCTCACCACCAAACACCCCTAATGATATCTTACACGACTTTTCGTCCGTGACTCCACACAACTTTTTTTTCTTGTTATTCTTTATGTTCTTTTCAATTGTTGGATTTAGGAAGAAGAGGGGCCTAAACTCATCTGAGAAGTAAAGTCATCAATGAAGGTACCTTAATGAACTTTTGATTTATTTTCTCCTAATTTTCTAACTCATGCTTACGCCTCATTATCTTTCTTATGCATTTGAATCCTTGTTTCATTATGTAGAATGGTTAAGTGATAGATGATTTCTATTGGTGTAGTAAGGTGTATCACTTAATCATAAGTTGTTTTGCATTAATTTCATTGTCCGTCCTTGCATTGAAAAGTCTGAATTATCAAATATTATTTTATTTTTCTCTCGACTTGTTTTATATCATTGCACCTGTAGACTTTGAATTGTGCAGTTAGTTCAAGCATTTGCACCTGTAGACTTTGAACTAAAATAGTTCATGTCCTATATCATGATCTTTGATGATTAATGTTCTATCTCATCCTAGATTATTATAGTTTGAGAAAATGGCAAGGGTGAGCACCTCCTCACATCTGCCATCGTGTGGGGCCGATCCGGGGCATAATGATGAGTTAGTTACGATGGAACAGATTTGTTAAAGTAGATAAGAGTCGAATCTCGATGAAGCATAGACAATGCCCTCCTCCATTGTAGCTAACTACAGCTTCTCAATTTACCTTTTCACAGATGATCGTGGGGTCAATCGTGTAGAGCTGCTGAGGTGGCAAATTCCTCCTTACTGAAGAAAAGGGATTGAGCACAATCTAAAAGTGGTTTAGCTTTTGGAGAAAATTTAGACTCCTACTCATAAACTCTATCCTTCTTCACTTGATAATTCCGCAAATGACCCTTCGCATTTGGAGAACCCATAGATGCTCCACGATAACACAATCAATTTACCTCTTCATATCTTGCTGATTACGCAATGTGGTGAAGGTTGTGACTAATCTGCAGAAGCTATTATAGTTAAATCATGAAAAGTGTTACTTTAATAGAACAGGGAGATTGTTGTTGGTTTCAATAGTCATTAGCTTCTGCTAAGTAATAAGGCTTAGATTAGTTGAAGACATGGTTTGTATGATGTGATCCCTTCCATTCCATGGTAAAAAATAACTAAGGAAATAAATAAGGATCGCATCAAATGAAAATTAAATTCTTTTCACTTTTTTTTTTTTTTTTTGCAATTACTTGCATGATGTGATCTACATAACTAACTTTGTGCAGATAATGTCCATATTATCTGATAATAAATTTGGTGGACTTACTTAGTGGTAAGATTTAAAGAAACTCACATTGTTATGCTTTCATATGAATGTGACTGTCATTGGAGAAACTACAATGTAAATAAGTTTTCCTTTTACTAACTTCTATTCTTTTAGTTGTACAATTTGCAAAAACTTACAAAACAACATTTCTTTATATCAAAAAATGATAAGTCATTTCATTGTTATTAGTGTTAGTCCTAGAGTCAATCATAGGATGATTGACTAAAACACTTTTTGTATCATATTTTATTAATAAAGGTAAAGTTTTGGTTATTGTATTTACTTCATGTTTGTGTCAAATGAATAAGTATAATAATGTCCTTGGATAGTAGGTTTTAATATATATCATATCAATTAGTTGAATTAATAGTGAGATGATATAAAGAACACTACTCTTAATTATTTCTAGTCAAACATTAATATACAAGGATAATATTAATGCGTTGAGACTAGCGTGTAGGTCAATTGATGACTTGATCTTATAAGTCATGGATATAGGATATCACGTTGACACATAGGTATATATTGGAGAATATATACTGAATTGACCTGCCATAAAAAAATTTTATGGATCGTTATATGAGTATCATAAACTTTCTCATAGTGACTATTGATATGAATAGTCCTTAGACCTAAAGTCACTACGATTTCCTACATAAGGAGTTGTATATTTTGCTATCGTCAAACGTCACTCGTAATAGGGTGGACTATAAAGTCGATCACCAGGTATGTAATAAATTATACGGAGGGATGTGAGTGATGTAGATAGGATATATCTCTTCCATATGACGGGAGTGATATCTATGGGCCCCTTAATCGAGTAAGAACTACTAGAATGCATGGTCATGCTCAAATGAGTGAATATGAGATATTGAGCTTATTTTCTTGAGTGAGTTTACTCGGGATCAAGAAACACAAAGATTGATAAAAGGATGACACGATCTATGCCTCATTGATCAATCTTGATATCGAGAATAGAATGACAAAGTCATACATTGTAATAGACACGGAAAAATTAGGTCGGATCTCGACTTTCTCGTCACTTAGGTAGTAATAATGCATTGCTAGATGTCGCTTATTATTTATAGTTTAGATACATTACCAACGTTACGAGAATCTATTAGGTCACACATAAAGAACACGATGTTTCAGATATAAGTTGATTTTAATTTAACTAAAATGTGATCTAAAATTGGATTAATTAAGTAATGAATCCAATTAGATTATGGGATTAAGTCTAATTAGAGTTAGACTAATTTAGATTAGACTCAACCACTTAATAATGGATAATGTTCATTAAAAGGGTTAATGAAACATTATTAAAGAGGAAGGGCAGAGACATTCTATTCATTGGATGAATAGAAGATGAAGAGCCAAAAAGAATACCAATAGTTTTTGGTATTCATTGTGATTTATGAGCATTAAGAGGAGGAAAAGCTTAAGGGGAAAAGACCCTATGTATTCATTGGATGAATACAAAAAGGCTTCTTGTAATTTTGAAATTGATAGAGTGCTCATCATCCCTCTTCTTCCTCCTCTCCTTCTTCTTGGCCGAAACATACAAGGTGTATTTTTGGTCCTTTTGTCTTGTGAACAATTTCAAGTTGCTAGCAAAACTAAGGTGGTTCATCTCCGAGATTGAGATCGTGTTTGTGTGGATACGATTAGAGGCACAACCATTCTAATCGTGCAGAGATCCGACGAACCAAGGACTAGCAGGATATGCTAAGGGCACGCAACAAATGTATATCTCTTAATTGAACTTTGTGTGAATTTTTGAATGGATCATTAGAAGGGATCATATTTTTCACTGCGCATATTGTTATTTTTCGCATAAGAGATCCCAACATTAAGTTCTAACCTTTTGTTTATACAAGATTCTAAATGTTATTTTTAATATAGGGAAAAATATATGTTATCTTTGTTGGACGTGAATCAGGTATTTATGAGACGTAAGCAGAAGCATCTAGTAAAGTTAATGGCTTTAAGGGTGTTATATACCAGTCTTTTAAGAATAGAGAGAAGTCAAAAAGAGTTTTTTAGGCACACTTGAATACAAAATATGCATCCACTTCCGTTACATCGAGTGCAAATGAAAGACAATGTGCAGCTTTAGGTTTATTATCAAGTTCAAATTCAGAGAGAAAACTTTCACAGTCTGAAAAATTAACTAAGTTGAATGGAAGAGATAAAGTAGCATTTAGATTATCTATAAATTAGTGATAATGATTTGACATGTTATTTTAAGTTGTTGTCTCAAATGAACTTCAAACACTGATTTTATCTGAATTGTTGCAAGTGTTACACTTTCTTTCAAGCAATGAACTAACATTTAGATGCATTGTTATCTCAAATTACCTACTTGAATAGATATGTCTCAAAGCTTCCCTCAGACAAGGCTATAGTGTGTACTATTTGGCACGTGACCATAACTTCACCTACATGTATTAAGATCAAGATTGGACACCACCTTCTACACATTAACATCTCCCATCTCATGGCAAAATTTCAGAAATCCTAGTGCTCAAAATGATTTGAAACTTTACTGTAGTGTTGGTCTTTGAAAATCAGCACCACAGTGTGTGATCAGAATCAATACTGCGGTGTTGGTTTATGAAGACCTACTGGTATTCAAAAATTAGCACCACATTCTATGCTAGTTGGCACACAACCATAATTTCATCTACGTGTATTAAGATCAAAATTGGACACCATATACACCTTCTACATACTAACCTCTCCCATCTTATGATAAAATTTCAGAAATTTAAGTCATCTAGGTCCATCAATGGGGTTCAATCAAAACTTTTAATTTTGGGGTTCAATCTAAGTCATCTACGTGTATTAAGATGCTCTCTAACAATCATCTTCATTGTTAAATAAGCTTTCAAATCAATCCTCGGCCTACCTTTAATTTCCTCAAGTCCATGCAAATCACATCCTAAGGTCATAGCAATGCATGTGATCAATCCACCAAAAATAATATTCCTAGTGTGTGTGTTTCATATATAGTTTTTTTGTACTATTCTACATATATTCTATTATATGGCATAAGCATATTTTATATGTTTTCATCTCTTTTACATTGTTTTTCATTCTTTTAGTTTGGAGACTGCTCTTTCTACTTTTTTGTTGATAGGATGTGAAACTAGAGCATTATTAAAGCCAAAGAGCCTTGGAACAATAGTTTATAGCAAGGAATACGCTCTGGTTGCATCCATGATGTCGGCATTCCTCCAGTGGAAGTTAGGCGTATATGAAGCGGTAACTTATCCTCTAGCAGCTTTCATGGGTAGGTCATGCCCCCTAGCCAAGCACCAAGTTTCTAGAACCCATCACACCTACACTGGCACCGTCGTGATCCATATCTAGAGCCTGTCATGGCCTAATCATGCCACAGGGCATGGCCATGATGGGGCCCTATCTTTGTAGCCATAATTTGTCATGGCCAAGCCATGATTTCCATTATGATCATGACTCGTGAGCGATGCCTTGATAAATTTGGAAAGTTTTGGCATATTTAATCATTTTGGGGTTTATAAATAGCCCTAGAAGGCTCATGATATGAAGAGAAGGTGTTTTTCCAAGATAGGGAACCCTAAGAGAGTCGTTCCAAGGTGCCATCAATGTTTTTGTCTATCCTAGAGCTTAAAATTTTTTTCGAAGACACCAGCAACAACATGACTAAACTTCCTCTTCTCTTCTCTTTTAGTTTTGAGTTGTAAGATATCTTCTTCTTTGTCTTTCGGTTATAACTCTATCTCCATGGAGTAGTACTCTAGATTCTATGATGAGAGAGTAGTTCGATGCATTATTGGCATTCGTCTTTTATATTTATTTATCTTTCTTGTTATATGATGTGTTTATCCATAATCTGACTTTATCGTACATACATGATTTTGACACTAACCATGCATCTTCATATCCCATGAGACGCGAGAAAGGACTAAAAGGTGAATCCAAATCTCCAATCCATAAAGACTGAGACGTGAGAGGTTGTTCACGAATAACCCAAAACCTCATGAGGCCATCATTGGTTATCACAAAGCTTAATGGATTGACCCTGATTCAACATCATAAAGTAGGGGTTGACACTTAGAGGATAGTGTGGCATTATGATAGGAGCCTCCCTAAAAAAGCTCTAGTAAGGTCACCTTGAAAGTAGACATTGTATTTGGGTAAGCACGTTGGTATTATTCTAAAAGTCTATATCGGTATCTCAGGATAGACTACTTGCATGCATATAAGATATCTGGTACCTTGGGATAGATCACTTTCATGCATATCAACACTGAGGTAAGAGAGTAAATTATATTTAATGTATCAATGATCATAGTGGCGAAACTGAAGTCCTAAAGTTACTTTCTAAATTAGTTTTTTCCCACAAACTCTTCTTGCTTTCTTAGTTCATTTTCTTTAACACACGATTCTCTTGATTTTAAACCATTTAAATAGTCTACTTCAAGATTCAGATTAGTACTTGGTTTAACAGTTTTAGTGGATAATATTTTATTAACGACAACCGTGTACTTGCAGTTTGCACACAACAAGGGCCTACCATCATCATGCCTATTTGATTCATATGTCGACTTGCTTCTCTCCTCCTTGCTCCCTTTTGTGTATAAGACATTTGTAGGAAATCCTATGTGATAAACGATAAATCGCAGCGGAAAAAGGATCCCTTGAGCGATCCATGCGAAAAAAAAACATACAAGTTTATATCTACAAAATCCTATCTAATAGGGTATACCTTTGGAGCATGTTCTTCGCTTATCCCGCTCGTCTAAAGTTTGTCGGATCTCTTGCACGTTCAAGTATTTGTATCTCTATGTGTATCCACACGAACACTCACTTTTGGAGGTAATTTTAGTTGTGCTACCAATCCTTTGGTGGTGTGTTCAGCCAAGAAGAAGAGGGGGCAAGAAGATGAACATCCAACATGATTTTTGGGAAGAAAAAACTCTTTTATACTCAAGTCATGAATATCAAAAGTTTTTAGGCTTTTGGTATTCCCTCATCAATTCATGATTAATCCTTATTAATCATGCATGATAACCTCATCTCTTCAATGCATAATTAATCCACATTAATCATGCATGATGAATCAAACTTCATTCATCAACTTAGTTTAATTTGAGTCTAACTCAAATTCAACCAACTTGAATTTAACTCAAGTCTTGGTCATCTAATGAGCTTTTATTGTTCTTTTAGTCAAACTAAAATGAACTCATCTCTAAAATAGAATGTTATTTGTGTGTGACCCAATAGGTTCTCGTAACATTGGCAATGTCTTTAAAATCTATTTTAGAAACATAAGCAATGAGTGACATCTAGCAATGCATCATTGCTATCCAAGTGACAAGAATGTCAATATCCGACATAACCTTCATGACTATGATAATATATGACCATGTCTTTCTATTCTCGATATCTAGATTGATCAATGAGATATATACTGTGTCATCCTCTTATCAATATTTGTGTTTCTTGATTTTCAAGTAGACTCACTCAAGCATATGAGCTCAATATCTCATATTAACTCATTTAAGTATGACCATGCATTTTGTGATCCTGCTCTATCAAGAGGCCGCAATATATCACTCTCGTTATATTGGAGGGATAGATCCCATCTACATCACTCATATCCCTCCGTATAATTTGTTACATACCCAGTGATCGCCTTTATAGTTCATCCTGTTACGGGTGACATTTGACGACACCAAAGTATATAACTTCTTATATAGGGAGTCATAGTGACTTCAGGTCTATGGACTATTCATACTAATAGTCATATGAGAAGTTTATGACGCTCATATAACGATCCAAAAAACTTTCTCATTGCGGATCAATTTAGTATACATTTTCTAATGTATACTCATATGTCAACTCGTATCTCATATCCATGACTTATGAGATCAAGTCATCCAGTTGACCTACATGCTAGTTTCAATGCATTAATATTGTCTCTGAATATTAATGCTTGACTAGGAATGATTAAGAGTAGTGTTCTCTATATCATCTCACTATCGACTCAAACAATCGATATGATGTAAATTATAACTAGCTACCCAAGGACATTATTATATTTAGTTATTTGGCACAAACATAAAGTAAGTATAATAACCAAAAACCTTGTCTTTATTAATAATAGAATATGATGTAAAAGCCCCTAGTTAATCATTACATAATTGGTTCTAGGGCTACTACTAACAACATCCACCCTACTTTGTTATTTTTTGTCAATATGCCCCAGAAGCCCAAACATGTTGGCTTAATTGGTGTCCCTTCCACTTCCCAATCTCCTATGATTCCCTAGTTTAAGATGTTGCAATCTTGAAGCATCCAGGTTGACTAGGTGACTCTCTGAGAGGAGGTTAAACTGCCCTTGGATCACCAACTTTAGCCCAACCCACTCACCAAGTTCATTGAGCACCCAAGGGCACTCTGACATTGTTCATCAGATAATGATTTGTCATCTTATGATTTCCCTTACACCCCTTCCTCCATGATATATTCATCTACTTTTCCCTGCCCATCACTTAGTTGAGTCCCAACTTGATCTATTTCCTAATCGAGTTTTACATCATCTTTTACCATTTTAAGCTCCACCGATTGGCTTATCTATTCCACTACTTCCAACTAAAAATGTTTGAGCCGAGCATCTTCTATTTTATGACTCTCCTAGCCATTTTATTTTTTAGCAAGTGTCCTAGTTCCAACAAGGGTTGAAAAAAAAACTTTCTTTTTTGTGAAGCCTCCCCAACCTTTGTGTATTCCAACTGCTTGGATTGCATCCCTTCCTCCTTGTCCCATCGTAGGTAGGTACAAGAGGTTAATTGGATATAACAGAGCTATTAAAGTGTTGCATGGTCGTGTCTATGACTAGGGCATGTTAATAGATGATGGAGTGCTCTAATAAGTCAGTCTAAGCCAAATCTTAGTTGCCTCCAACACTCCTTTTGGTAAGTGATTTACACAGTCTCTGGCAACAACATCAAAAATTTAATACGTATCAACCTCAGGTGCTCGGTTGTCATCAAGTAGTAAAATTATCATCCTGTAAAATTATGGAGTTGGGTACCAATTTATGTGCAACAAAGACTATTTAGACGAATCAAAATAGAGAGAATTATCATGAAAATAAACAAAATAAGAAAGTAAAATGAGAAATTATGAAAAATAATCATTTTAGTGGCAATTCTAGGATTTTAGTTTCACCTCAATGATTATTTGTGATTCTCTATTTTACCTCAATGTTAGATATACTTGAAAGTGATCTATCCTAAGGTAATTGATATTTACTCTCAAATAACGCCAATGTATCTACTCAAATGCATCCCCTACTTTCGTGGTAGTCGAATCGGGATAAACCATTTACGCTCTGTGATAATCAATGATATCTTCAATAGAGTTCGAGCTACTTTTGTGAATAAATCCTCAACTCCAAAATTTATAGATCGGAGATTAGAGTTCACCTCTTGGTCCTTCCCTTTTTCTCTATGATCTATGATAATACACGCTATTATCGTTAACATGTTAAGCATACTAAAACTTAATCAAGAATCAAACACATCATGTAATAAAAGAGAAGAATAGCAAAATATAAGTGTCAACTCAACATTGGATTATTTTCTAATCCTAAAATTAGAAAACTACTCCATGACGATGGAGATATAAGTCAAAGACATAGAAGAAAATATTCTACAACTCAAAGTAAAGAGAGAAGTGCAAAGGGAACTAAGTCATAGATGTCGATGTTGTCTTTGGAAGATCTCCTCGTGCTCTTTGGTGAATAGAACCTTGCGGCTCTTGGAAGGCGACTTTCTCCTTGGGGTTCTTGTCACGGGAAACCCTCCATGCCCAAATCGATGCCCCTGGTTTTTTTATAACCTCTAAAATTTCTAAAATATAATGAACTTTTCTAAATTTTTTAGAGTGCCACCATCATATTTTGACAAACCATGACCATGGTAGGTTCCACGGTCTGACCCGAGTTCATGTCAGAATTCCTCGTCAAGGCCACAAGATAGAACACGATCGTGGCAAGAACCATGGTCTGACCATGTTCTTTGCTAGATATCCCAGTTGCTACTCCGATGCTGGTTCTACCTCCAAGGGTGATGCACGGT
>NC_133879.1:7808055-7860554 GCF_044706935.1 Curcuma longa | reverse complement strand
AATATTGGAGCCTATTTGTCTCTCAAAGACCCTAAAATAATAAAGCAGGTAAAGACCAAAAATCATCTCAGAGAAAGCAAAGGTAGAAGCAATGAACTTCCATAGTGGAATTTTCCAAATATGTCCTGATATGACAATTCTAGCCTAAGAGAACAACCCAGAAAATCGGCCAGAATCGTGAGGAAAGCGCTTGCGACCACGATTGTCTTCGTCACTGGAGCATTGTGAAACCCAGAAGGCCCGCCATTCATCTTCCTGTATAGCGACGAAGAATCCGATGGAGGTGCTAGAGGAGAGAAACCTGCCGCAGAACTTCTTCGAATCAACGACGACGCTTCGTCCGGCGCAGATGGAGATCACCCATTCGTTACGCAGCGACGCAGAAGGTTTTCTAGGTTTGGCGAAGAGGGCGACGCAGCGACGGCAATGTGCACCCACTCGCGAGAGGGAAAACCTTGTTTGATTTGACGCTTTCCGCCAGTGATGAGGCAGCAAGTGGCGAGAAAAGTCGGAGCAGAAGCAAACTCGGAGCGGCGCTTGAAGCCGGGAAGAAAGTCGCGAAAGAGGAAATCGCGGGTCAGGGAGAAAAGTCGGTGCGAAGGCGCCAATAAAAAAACACTAATTTTCTAAGGCTCTGATACCATGTTATCAAAAATAACTTAAGAAATCTTATTCCAATTACAAGTTATAAGACCTTATTTATAGTTAAGAGTTTAGGGCCTATTCTAGAAAAAGTCTATAAAAAATAATAAATATTTATAACCAATACCTATAAAGATCTCATTGTAGTTCGAGTACAAGTTTCCTTCAACTTGTGGTATTCAAGTCATTTTGGTCATGGAGACTTATATTTTGACATCTTAAGCAAATGTCTCTACAGAGGTGTGGATCCGGGATGATTAGGTATGGGTCGATGTGTCCGAAGGTGATCGAGTAGTCCATAGAGGATTCACTACTCTTTTTATTAGGAGATGTATACCTTATGGTCACTTGTCAGGATTGTTACTTGTAAGTCTTTGGCCAAAGCAGAAACACTTCAAGTGAATGGTTCTCTTGGACAAATGTTTTGAGTAATTTGAATCCGCAAGACAAGGAACTACTACTTGGGCTAGGTGTGACATAGTCACATAGACCATGTTCTGAATTAAACGGGTATAAGATGGATGAAAGGAATAGACTCATGAACAACTGTAGCTGCTAAAGGGTTCAGAAGTGTCTGGAATCAATTATGATTTTTCGGTTAATTGGACGTCATGATGTACTAGTAGGTGCCACTCTTGATCGATCCATAATTAATGATTAATTATGGATGTTCAACATAAATCGGGAACCTATAAGGTTACATACATTATGAGATTATCCAAGAGATAAAATAAGTTTGAGAATTAGATTCTTAGATCGAGAGAGATTGAGTCTGGTTGGATCAGACAAATGACAAATATGGAAGATATTTTATTGGAACAGAAGCACGGATGAGCCACATCTTTTGAAGAAAAAGTGGATCCTCTTTTGTTTAATAATAAATCAAATTGGTTTGGTTTTAATTAAAAGGTGGTTTGGTTTTGAACCAACATTGTTTGGTCTTGAATCAAACTTAAGGCTATCAGTTTGGATTTTGGACTAATGGATATGGATTTTGGTTTGTGAATCAAATTCGTTAGAGATCTATAAATATATCTTTATGGGAAGAGTTTTCTAACGGATTGAGAAACCTAAGAGTTAGGTTTTCTATCCTTGACCCGGTCGCCTAGAGCGTTCCAGTCGCCTAGAATCTATTTCGGTGAACAATTTGGTCAACCAAACTTGCTCTGGTCTTCGTTGAACCTTTGACCCAACCTTTGGGCATGCAATCCAACTTCTTGCACATAAACTACATGCAAAACAACAAACAAAATCTAGTACTTGATCTACCTAACTTACTAGGTCTCATTTGTCCAGTGTTAAACTCTAAATTTCCCTTAAACATATTGTTTAAACCAAACTATCAAAACTCTGGAGTCCAATTGCACCAACAAGCTTAATGCCCCTATAGTTCTCACAATTTTATGTCTTATTTTTTTTATAAAGGTTGACTAAAGCACTTATCCTCTATTGGCCAAACATTTTCTTCAAATATCGTTTCAATATTAGGTTGAATAACTTCTGTAAGTCATTTAATACCTTACTTCCCTAGGTACTTCTATACCTTTTTCTTAATATCATACAATCCAATTGTTTTTTTATTTTGCACCCGTTTAACGCCTGTTGCTTTTTTATTTTGGTTCCTCCTACATATAGATAGCATTTTAGACAATCTATAATGTGCCGTTGCTATTTCTGTTTTAACTTATTGAGTGTTTTCTGGTTTTGTTGTAATCTCCTTCAGTTACATGGATGCATATGGTTGTATCTTGTCTTTTGTTGCTATACCACTTCCTATGCCCATGCATTAATTTCTCTTTTAATTCGGTAATACAAGATTCCATTTTGAATTACATCTGCTATGCTTCTATAAAAAACATTCAGTCTAATCCCTTTCTCCTTTCTGCTTTCTACAGCTCTGCTAAGTGGGATAGCTCTTGGACTTGCAAATCCAACTCTTGGCTGTGTTGCACATAAGTTCTCATTGTCCAAATTTAGTACATTTGGTATATTTTTTCTTTCGGGTGAGCAGCAAATAATGGAGTTTGTTCTTATTTCTACTAAGCTAGTTAGAGAGTGTGCTTCTTGAACACCTTCTTTGTAATATAGGGATTATGTTGCGCAGTAGAGAGCTTGGTGCAGCTGTCGAAGCTTGGCCTGCAGGGATTTTTGGGCTAGTATGATCTCATTTTGCTTCTGTGTATTAGACATAAGGTTCTTGCTTGATTTTATCAGAATATTATGTATTAATTTATTAGAAGCTAAGAAAAACAACCTTTTTGTTGTCATCATCTCATTAGATAGTTATGTACTTCTTAAATGGGTTAGTACTAAATATATTTTGTACTTACGCTTCAAAGATAAGTCTTCCCTTTTCTTGTGGATGACTATTTTCATGTATTCTTCTTGTAATCTTCTTGTAATGGAGTAGATCCTTGAGTTTAGGATGTAGGATAAACATCTATGTAATGATGGTGATGTATGAACTTGTTTATGACATTTTCCCTATTCAATGAAATGTTTACCTTTGTTTCATGTGTATTGTGCCTTGAACGTGTTTGATGAAATGTTTGTGTGAGCAAATATGCATGATTATGAGGGGTAGATTACTTTGTAGGGAGATCCTAGGCCGTACACCGGGGCGCCTGAGTGACACGGGAATGCCTTGAACCGGGCGAGTCCGAAGTGATTCCTACATAGTGGTAAACCCCCATAAGGGATATCTAATGGTTGATGGCCACTAGGACAAGGTCCTTAACAAGATACCCTGTGACAGAGGGTAGGAATCTAGTAGTACTCCGGGGCGCCTGAGTGACAGCAGGAATGCCTTGAACCGGGCTATCTAGAATCACCTTTACTAGAGGGCCACAACATAGGACTTCAAGGTCAATTGCCAACAAAGCCTGACGAGGTAGAGTTGGTATTTTGGTTAGAATCCCTACAAGGTGGTAAACATTGAGAGTTAGGGAATGAACATGAATTAGGGACTTCACCTAGCATGGATGTGAAACCGAAATCCTAAACTTATCCATCTCATCCATAAACCCCAAGCCAATCTTTCTCTTCTACTGTCACACACACAACCACGATTCTCAACTCAACCATTTCCCTCCGAGTCTAGATAACTATTACAGTGACATCACTATAGCTAATACACAGTCCCTGTGGATCGATATCTTTTTATTACTTGACGACATTCCGTATACTTGCGGAACGCTATCAGGTTTTCTCGAATTGGTATCGTTTGCTATGTCTTTAGATTATATTGTAATTTGTGTATAGTTATTTTTAACACTATTTATTTCAGAAATAAATAGTTTGTTCATTCTGATTATTATTATTTTTTTGTAGGATAATGCAGTCCTTTCCGCTTTAGATTATGTTCAGACATCGGGGTTTGAAGATCTTCTCGAATCGGTATCGCTTGCTATGTTTTTAGATTGTGTTGTAATTTGTGTATAATTATTTTTAACACTATTTATTTCAGAAATAAATAGTTTGTTCATTCTAATTATTATTATTTTTTTGTAGAATAATGCAATCCTTCCTGCTTTAGATGATCATGTTCAAACACTGGAGTTTGAGGGTCTTCTTGAATCAGTATCGCTCACTGTCTTTAGATTGTGTTGTAGTTTGTGTGTAGTTGTTTTTGAAAAATCTTATGTTTGATTGTTGTACAGCAAAATTTTGCAATTTCTATGATTATGTCACCAGAATGGATACGCAATGAAGAAGCCAAGAATGGTATAGATGAAAATCAACTAAGAAACAATGCTAGTTTTGTGGTAAGCGATCATTCTAAGGCAGTTGAGGCTGTGGCCGTCGTCGCTAACCCACCACCGAGGCAAGTTTCGGCGACAATTGCGAAGAATCCACCCGCGGACGGATACAATTGGAGGAAGTATGGGCAGAAACAGGTGAAAAACAGCAAGTTTCCGAGGAACTATTACAAATGCACACATCCGAATTGCAAAGTGACAAAGAAGATCGAATACTCTACCGAAGGCCATGTCGCGGAAATAATCTATAAGGGCTCACATAGCCATCCTAAAGCTAACCAACAAATGGCCGTAAATGATTATAGCTCAAGAAAATGGTCAGTGGCTGTCAAATTTTAATATCTACTTACTTACTTTTGTTCATGGAATATAATTCTCATATGATTTTGTTTAAATGCTGTTTGTTTTAGGAACGAAGATCATCAGTACATGGATACTGTGGAATTGAGCTCATCTGCTAGATCCGCTTGCCAACCGAAATATACGATTGCGATAGAAAGTTGCCGCGAAGTCTTTGATGATGGATTTCGTTGGCGAAAGTACGGGCAAAAGGTCGTTAAAGGAAACTCAAATCCAAGGTGCGGGGTAACTACTACACTAGTATGATCAACTAAATTAAAAGATGATCGTGTGTCATTCTAATGAATTTTCTCTTACCGATCGATCGATGATATGATCGCGATTCTAATGAATTTCGGATCGATGTGGCTGCTGCTGCTGCAGGAGTTACTACAGGTGCACTCATCCTGAATGCACAGTGAGGAAGCACATAGAGAGGGCACCGAATGATACGAAGATAGTGTTGACGACCTACGAAGGCCACCATAACCATGAAATTCCGGCGATGAGAAACAGCAGTTTGCATCACAATCAAGGCTGCAACAACATGGTGGTAGAGGCAAGAGTTGAGGCACCAACAATGGCAAACCAAGAAAGGGTTCAGGGTCAGGGTCACGGGGGACTTGGAATGCCCTGATCCTCATTTTGGGCCCACCACTATTATGCCTTTTGTGGGCCTTCATGGGCCTCCTCTCTGTTCGGCGAGGTTGGTGAAGATCATAACGCCAAAGGTAGAAGAACGCAGTCAAGAGCTCGGCGCTTCGTCCTCCTCGATGGCACAGTTGGCTTTAGAAGCTAATAATGATGTTCCTCCTATAGGTTCTCGGCCGATGGTGACGATGGTGCCACCTCAGCCACGTCAAATATAACTTAATTTTATTGAGAAAAAATCACATAATACATCACATATATACATAACCTTTTTACGAAAAAAAATCATGTCAATTTTGCAGTTTTTAATTTGGGATGTAAGAAAAAGAAAGACAATTCTAAATATTATTTATTCTAATTTTATCTCTGTTTTAAAATATTAATTTTTAAATAATTTATTTAATCTAAATTTTTTAAATTTCTTTATTGAGTACGATATTTTCATTCTTTTCTTACATTAGTAAATTTTTAAAGAAATATATATAAACATACTGTATTATCCTTTATCGTATCAAACTATACAGATTCTATATTCTTATTCTTTTTGACTATTTACATAATTTGAAATGTTTTTTTTGATTTTTTCTCATAAATTATTTTTTCCAAATTTAATTTTAAAAAACGTGTTAGAAAATTTTATTATTCAATATAACTATTATTAATTGAATTGTGATTTTAATTAATTATACATAATTTTCAAAGCACGGCTAGTTATAGTCTTTGAAATATTAATTCTATTTTTCTTTTTTTATTTTTGAAAACATCTCTACTCGTCTTCTTTGCTTCATTGATAGGGTTTGTTTCAAACGGCGGCGGTGAGGCGGAGCTATGTGGTGGAGATCCAGAGCGAAGGCTTCTCTTCTCCGACCATTGATCCGACGACCATCGCCGATCTACTCGACTCAGGTCTGTCTCCAAACCCTGCCTCTGATCCCTCCTCCTCCTCCCTCACCCGCATGGATCCGCCCCGTCGACGCCTGCCTCCCCACGCTCCGATTCTTCTCTTCGGCACAGCAATGTGAAGATGTTGGGAAGGGCTCCTACGAACTAGGAAGGATCAAGACGGACGAGAATAGTGAAGCGGACGAAAGCCTTACCCGTTTGTGGAATGAGAACATCGACGATGATGAACACGATACCTCTGATATTTTCGCGGACGAGAAGTTCTCAGAAGCTGCCGCGAATGAGTGCGACGTCGTTGCTGACGTCGATCTGGATCAGGTCGAGAAGGTCAGGTCCCTTCTTGGTGGTACTTGGCAAGATTCCTTGGAAACAAGATTGGATCAGATTGACGTGAGATTGAGTGCCGAGCTAGTGGCATTGGTGCTTCAGACGCCAGATGTCTTGCCTCAAAATCTGATTAACTTCTTCATATGGGCTTGGAAGAGTGAAGAGACGGTCAGATCATCAAGGACGGTGGAAATTCTTGTCAACGCTGTCAGTGGTTCTACTGAGCTTAGCAAAATGGAGGCGTACAAGTTGTGGGATTTGGTTAAGGAAATCGGGAAGAATAAGGCGGTGCTGAATACTTCAATTCTTAATCAATTGATTTCTTTGTTTGGGAGATTGCAGAAACCTAGGGCTGGTCTCGAAGTGTTCAACAAGTTTGGCGACTTTGGTTGTTACCCGGATAGGAATACATACTGCTTGACAATTGCTGCCCTTGGCACACGATCCTTGTTTAACACTGCCTGGCCTGTTTGTGAGAAGATGCTTACCTCCGAAGACCTCCCTGATGGCGAGAATATTGGGAAGATAATCACTTTCTTGTGTAAAGGGAAGAAAGCAAAGGAGGCTCATTTGGTTTACCTGATGGCTCAGCAGAAGGAGATGTTACTGCCACGTTCTTGCTTAGATAATCTGGTTAGGAGTCTTTCCGGAAAGGAAGAAACGCTGCAAATGGCTCTAGAGTTGCTAAACAACTATCCTAAGGAATATGTAAGGAATGCCAATCCTATTTTTGCTTTAGTAATTCAAGGTTTATGCAGGGCTAAACAACCTCAGGAGGCCAAACAGTTATTACTTAGGATGGTTCATTCAGGCCCGCCCCCTGGAACTGCCGTGTTTAATTATGTCATCACCGCTCTTTCAAAGGGAGGAGAAATGGAGGATGCCATTTCTCTGATGAACTTAATTAAAGAAAGAGGATTGCAACCGGATATTTACACCTACAGTGTTATCATGAGTGGCTTTGCAGAAGGTGGCCTGATGGACGAGGCCTATCAAATCTATCGTGAAGCCAAGAAGAAACATTCTAAGCTTAGTCCTGTCACTTATCACATACTTATACGTGGTTATTGCAAGATGGAGGAGTATGAGAAGGCTCTTGAATGCTTGAAGGAGATGAAGGAGGATGGAGTACGACCAAATTCAGACGAGTACAACAAACTAATACGATCTTTGTGCCTTAAGGCTCTTGATTGGCGCACAGCTGAAAAGCTTCTGGAAGAGATGAAAGAGAGTGGCGTGTTCCTTAAGGATGCAACACGCAGCCTCATTTCTGCAGTCAAGGAATTGGAAGAGGAAGCAAAGTCTGAATCTGTCGGCGATGAAGTGTAATTTATTCCTGATCCATGTTTAGATAATGTAGTAACTAGTTCTGATATCATCATCAAAAGCAAAATATCAAGTTTTGGCTTGGGAAGGAGCAGTGGAATCTCATAAATAATAGTGTCTTTTCTCTTTATCATATGAGCTGATATACATTAATTACAGACTGAGATTATTGTTTTCGTCATGGTTAGTATTTGAATTTGCATTTCATCCTTGATAAGAGCAATTATTCTATGAATGTCTCTACCTGCAGGAAATACTTGTTTGATTCTGATTAGCTATGAAATGTTTAAAACCATTATTCGAACTTGGTTGGTTTTACTGCTTAACATGCCAGGAGCTGGCCTCATCATTTCCAAATGTGCTGTCGAAGTGCAGTTGTTATGTGGGTTGATTTTTTCGTTATGCACAGGAAGACTCCCTACCATATGTTTGTTAGATTCTAATTGACTGATAGCATCTTTCTCCCAGGTATTAGAAGCCAGTTAAGTCATGGCACAGTTGTGACTGCTGCTCAAGTTACAATGGAGGGAATGCTGAACAGACTAGGTATGTTGATATTTCAGTTGCTAATGTAGTAATGTTAATATCAAGGCTTTACTAAGATATTTAATCATGATAAGAACTGCAGTTTACTTGTTCTCTAACAGTTAATTGGTTCTATGCGCTATGACTTTGTGTTGGCTAAATTGCACCTTTTTTTTCAGTTTTTAAATCAACCAAATTGCTGCAGGATACCATAGTAAATTAGTTTTGAAATATCAATTCCAGTCTATACTCTGATTGATTTTTAATCCTCTTAAATGTATTCCAGCCTATGCATGCTCTTTTGTTCTAATCTCAGTAGTAAAGACTAATCCTCAGTTTCCTTAGGACGGATTCAAACTTTGAGAAAAGTTTTTCGTGTGGAAAATTTTCCATTGTTTATTTCATAAGAAAGGATAGATTATTTTTTCCCGTCAGTCGTTTTATTTATTATGAAATAATAGATAGATAGATGGATTTAAGAATCCATTCGTTTATTAACAATTTTTTCCGTCGGATGGAATGTCTTTCCTTCTCGTGAGTCGGATGACTCTTCGATGTCTTCCTCCAATTTGGAGAATTAAGTATTCTATTAAAATTAAATTAAATTAAAAAATTGAATTAAATTAAATTTTTGAACTAATCGAATAGGATCAAATTTTTAAATAAAAAGCAGACAAATTGAATCAATTAAAATATCGATTAATTTAATTTTCAATCAAATTAATTAAATTAATTAGATTTTTTAAATATTATAAAAAATTTATTAATTAATTAAGAATTTATTAATTTATTAAATCAATTAAAAAGTAACACTAGTCAGTATTCTTAAAGTGTAATAATATCATACGTTATTTAATGTAAGAGCTAAAAGCTCTCACTTGTGGGCTACAATAATATAGCGCTATTGTGCAAGTAAATACTGATCAAGAGCTACTCATGTCGTCATATTTTATCGGTTAGTCAGAACAACCAATCCAAGTTAATCTGCCCATATGCATCATGTTAATTCATTTAGTATCATCAATAAGGTCAGATCTGTTAAGTATCGATAGTATGAAGTATCAACAGTATGGAAAGTCAAGCAAATCTAAAAACGAGTATCAACGAAAGAGTAAATTAGAATATTTATTTTATTTTTTTAAAATAACTCTTCCCATCTTAATCCTCATATGAAACTTATATGTAAACATGAAATAACATTAATTTATTTACCTAGTTTAATGATTTAAAACGCATTGGACTATTTGAAATATCATTGTAATCCTCTTTTTCAAAAATAGTTATATAAACATATATAATCCATTTAATCTGTTTATTCATGTAGAAGGAAATATACGAGTCAAAAAGATAGAATTATCCACTTTTATATATAGCAAAAAGTTTTGAGTGTCCCACTACCTCGTAATATTTTTCTTGATACGACCGATAAAATAATATTTTGTTGATACAAAACACCCGAGCCAATCGAACCTATATAACAAATTGTAATTAGTCTAAATAACTAATTATTCTTCAATATCAATGAAGATCCGGAGCTTGAACACAATTGTTGGAGTGGCGTCTTGGCGTAGAGTTGGCATTTTCAGTGTGAGGTGAGAGTTAGAGCATTTGAGAATTGTTGATTTGAAGCTTTTGTCGAGGAGTTCTTTTATAGGTCTTGATCGGTCTACTGATCCCCTAATCGGTATACCAATTGCCTTGGAATCTGGATCTAGATCCAGTTGATCATTCTATCGATCCCCAAGATCAGTCTACCGATCCGCCTGTCCTCCAACCAGCTTCAGCCACGTCAACTTCTCAATAACGATCTTCTGCCATGTCAGCACCGCGATCCTTATGCTTGACCATTCCTTCTGCCATGTCAGTAGGTCAAGAGTTATCCTCGTGCCATGTTAGCAAGATCATCCTTATCGCATGCCACATCAGCAATCCAAGAGTTATTCAGTCCACCTCGAATGTCACATCAGCACACGGGACAACTGGGTTGATAGCTCAGCGTTCAATCTACCGAACTAGCCTTTCGGTATAAGGAACCATTCAATCTACCAATAGGGTGGATCGGTCTGTCGATCCTTCAAAACCGAGTTAGCACAATAAACAATAATATGAAATTAAAGCATAATTGAGTTTTATACTCCCCTGACTGTCCGATCTCGCCTTCAGAATTCGATTGAATCCCTTAGTCGAATGGATGCCTAAGGATATCCTCTTAAAGAGGACTCGTCCTTAACTGTTCTTCTTTTCAGAAGAACCACTCCACTCCAAGAGCTTACCTTAACTTACTATTAGTCAAACCTTGGTCCTCCAGACTTATTTGAGTTTTCTGCTCAACATCTCATCACTTGACCCCCAAGACTTTCCAACTGGATCTCTAGTCCTCTCTTACTCATCAAGTCATTCCCGCTAGATGTTCAGTCCACTAAACTATCTAGACTTAGCCACTTAGTGTCTCTAATCTATTAAGGCTTCCTTGCCTAGCCACTGATTCAGCTGACCTACTAGGACTTTCACTTGCCTAGACTTATTAGGACTTTCCTAGTAAAGCTACATGCACACTTAGTTAAGGTGCTCCTTTCACCAATAATATGTACGAGAGGCACCCATCCAGTAGTATTCTCTTTTCCGAATATCTTCCGGAGGCGGAGAAACCTTCTTACAAGATTAAGTAATACAAATGATATAAAATGAAAAACACTTAATCAAATATAAATACGCTTTTACCAAGTCGATCTAGAAGTCCTGAGTATCATGCACTCCTCTTGGTGCTTCTTCGGTCACAGAGCTTCGAACATTGATTCGAGCACAGAGATGAAGAGTAGTAGCAATAAGATTGTTTATTTGAGACTTTGATTTTGAGATCTTCGATAAGCCCTATCGATCTACCAATAAGTCATATCGGTTCACAGAACTAGGTCAAATATGATCCAAAAAATCAAGTTCATCACAATCTCATCTTTATCAGATTTTTCAATCTACCGAACTAGGTCACGTCATCAACTTGAGTTCAAACCCACACCCGGTCAACCAAACTCATTCATTCTACTGGACTGATTTTTAGATTGATTGGACCAGCTGTCCAATCAACTGAATCAGTACGGGTCCGATTCGACTCGGATCAAATCTGGTTCAATCCAGACTTGGTCCGATTACGTCTGTTTGCCTACATATGTTCTCTATCTTGCTTCCAGCTATAGATTCCTGCAGCACAAGCATATAAGTACAAACAAACATAACAAGTTTTATGTTATAAGTTTACCTGGCCTATTAGGCTTACCTTTTGCTTGAAGTTCACTCATTCAAGACTTCTCACTACCTAAGATTCAATCCCCCAGGATTTTTCTTTATCAAGCATCCAGTCACTTTACCTGTTTGGACTTTGTCAGACATACAGTCATCCTTAACCTGTCTGAACTTTCCCTTGCCAAATATTCAGTCACCTTGATTTGCTTGAACTTGCTACTTAACAGACATCTAATCATCGTTAACCTGCCTAGACTTTTTCTTGTCAAGCATCCAGTCGTCTTGACCTACTTGGACTTTTGTTAATCATTCAGTCAATTTTGACCTGACTAGATTTTACCCTTATTAGTTATCTGATCAACCTTGACTTAACTAGATTTCACTTACTTTCAAACATCTGATTATATTTGGATTAATTCTTGGTCAATTCTTGATCAGACATAAGTATATTATCAAACATTAAAATCCTATAGGTTGATTACACCAACCTCGTAACTCTATTTATAGAGATAACTTCCCTATTATCTTTTGGTATTCGCCCATCATAAAAATAAAAATTATTCATAAAATATCTACACATTTAAAGATTATACTCGGACAGATTTACCCAAACAATCACTTTTAATTGAGTTTAACCTAATATAACAGCCCATAATATATATTTATTTCACAAATAAAACCAACGTTGGATTAAGAATCCAACATAGCCTCCTAATCCATGATGTATGATGACCTATGATTCTTTTAGTGGATCCCTTTCAAAATCATTTATATTTTTCCCTTTCAATTAAGTATTGAAAGTGGACAAATCTCTTACAGATAGTCCAAGTATAGCGCAAGAGGCCTACAACAGAATTCTAGTAATAACAAGAAAGCACAAAATAATCACAAACTATAAGTATAAAAATATGGCTGTAGAACTCTTAAAATAATCTCCTCCATGAAATATGAAACTTTGACTAGATCTTTGCTACGTTGACACCCATTAGTCAACTATTTGTCCCCATCAATCGACTATTTGACCGAGTGTTTTATTCTTTCGTTCTATTATGAACTATTGGAATTTGTTTCTTGTAGCTTCAGATTGATCATTAAGACTGCTCTTCCAAACTTCAATCGATTTCATTGGATCACAATCACTTCCCTCATTTCCTTTAATGACAGTTTAATCTAAAGTTTCATCAATCGACTGCTATACACCATCAATCAACTACGCTTACTTTATGTGAATTTCATGACCATTTCCTTCATTTCATTCAATGAGCTTCATCCCAATCGACAACAATCAACTAGTCAACAAAAAACATGATTCTGTTAGCTTTTGATTTAGCTTCCCAGTTGGCTTAGTCATCATTTGACTGAAGGACTCCTTTAGTTAACTAATATATTGACTACCATTCATCTAATGGCCCTAACTTAAGATTTATCCACACTCGATCACATTTTCACTCAACTCTTAGTTCACCATATAGTGTCTTCCATCACGAGGCATTCTCTCCTCAAGCTTCTTGTCCTTGAATACTTTAAGTCTTTGGCTCTTTTCTTATGTCATCCATCTCACTTCGCTTAAGTGGTGCACTTCCCAAACACAACCACATTATGATGGTTCTCATGCTGCAATCCCTTGAGTATATCATATCACCCTTCTTCGTTCTACATGAAACTTAAGCTATTGGGTAAGCACAACCTTGGCTACATTAAGTCGTCCCAACATTGTATCCACTGAGTCCCGACACACATCAAATTACAAGGTAAGAGCTAACTTAAACATTTTATCCGAACATCAAAACTCATGATTGCACCAGGCTGCTTTGGAACATGGTTGATCATAGGTAAACAACATCTAAACATGCTTATTAACATTTCAACACACCATGTATCAGTAAATCCGGAGATCAATCATACAACGACCATACAAGACAACACAAACAAAGCTTGCTATGGAATAGAATGAAGCCATAAAAACAAGGCAAATATAATTGAAGTGGCAAGAGGAAGTACCACCTGATCCACAATAAACTGAGTACCAATTTCAGAATAGAGAGATCTAACATCACCAATGAAAGAATATAGAGTTTCTACTGGAACGATGATTGTTTCCATCCCCCAAATTCTTCCTCCCCAAACTCCATAGATCGATTTTCCTGCAGTTGAGAAGTATAGATGAATGATAAATCTGAGTCAGTTAAGCTAAAATGTTTTGCTTTTGATCAATACAAGGAATTATCTATTTAGGATTTTTTTTTACAAATATTTCAGATGAGGAGAATTGAGCATCCACATCATTTGGGCTATATCAAGAACTAAATTATACCTAAAAGTTTTGCAATTTTCAGTCATTTGTTTGCTTTGTTTTATTTTATTTTGGCAAACCTATCATCATCATCAAGCATGTTTGTAAACCACTAAATTCGGTTCGAAGCCCATGTGAAAAGGATTAAGGATTACATTAAGCCTGCACAATAGGACAAAAATAACTTGATGATGATGATCAAGCCATATATGTTCATTGAGTTCTATGTAAAATTATATCATTAGTAAAATTCAAATCAATTAAATAATTTTTATTAACTAAACAAAAAATGTTATCGTCTTCCTCTGTCCATACACCTTCTACTCTAATCCATTCAACTCATTTAATTATATAATGTGCAAGTCGCCTTTATATATGTTTTGACAAAGTCTCATTTTATGGAGCTAAACCTATTTTGTATTCTGTAATCTCTCCGACAATTTATATATTGACAAAATGAATCCAGTTTTCAATTTCAATTCACTTTACTCCCACATGTTAGGCCTAAAGTTCTTACACTTTGCTCACTCTAGTCCTCCAAGAGATCCCGAAAGGCATTGAAAGTGAGGGAAAAGTGAGCATTGATCACAAACAATGGCAAAAGTTAAAGTGAGCAGGAACTCTGACTCTCTGGCATCAGCTATACATGAGAGGATTAATCAAATGAACAAAATGAAACTTGGAACAAAATTATGCCCTTCTACTTCAAGTGATGGCATCTGCATATTTGACAGGTTTTATGTTCGACAAAATAACTGCACAGGAAATGAAGTTGGCAGGGTTTGAAATTTATTACCGATGGGGTGAAAGTGAGCCCGACTTTGATTTGTCCACAAAACTCCTGATCTTTGACCACATTGTAAATGGTCGGTGGGATACTTCCTTCGACAAAAACTGGATCCAAGGCAATCCTGGAAAATCACTCAAGAGAAACAAAGGAAACTGAATGAATGACAACTCGTCTGGTTATATAAACAGAAAGAACTTATATGGTTCTATAATAAATCATTCCAACCTACTAATAATCATTGAAAATTGTCATAGTTTTAAAGCACTCTTACAAACTAGAAATTACATACGATAAAGAAGGCTCACTTTGCTTCTCCTACAAAATCATCACTTGAAAAAGTATCCTTGTCAAAAAGCTTAATGGTAAGGTTTGTGACACTGTCTGAAATAGTAAAACTAAATGTCTCATTCCATTCAGGTTCACTTCCGGCACCTGTATCCATGATTGGATTCCCAATATTAGTAGAAGAAAATATGAAATGCTAAGAATCAAATTCTGCATAGTTTAGAGATTCATTCAGATTTCACTTGCATGATTTTTAGGTAATGCACTGTAGCACCCAATGCAGTTGTTTTACTGCTCCAACCATATTCCATCACAAAACTACCCATTTCCATATCATGCAGGAGTGTACTGGATAACTAACTTATGAGATCTATGTAACACTTGACCCGAGTGCGAATACTACAATTCCTTGCATCCTACTCAATAGAGCATTCAACATCTAGAGTCCCTAATTAACCTTTGGAGCAGGTATATAATGACCAAAAAGGCTCTGGTCATTTAGAGTACAAAAGGACTATTTAATCCTTTCTCTTTTTTCCCTATCTTATTCTAACACTCCTTGCTAAAACTTATCTCCTTTATGGTCTTTAAAATTGTACAAACTTCGTCTATGTCAAAGCCATCTTGCATTTGGCATACAAGGGAGGACCATTCCTCAAGGGAAAACAACCTTTATCCATGCAAAGTCATGATTTTCAGTAAGCACCTTAGAGATAGGCCTCAACAACGGGACAATTCTCACACTACATGATAAATAAGGTAGGCATGTGCATGTTGAGGGTGCTCCATGGGATGACCAGAGGAGTGGACCAGTTGAATAAATTCTACATTAGCTTGGTTGACACAACCTAACCTAGCAAGGAGAACAAGTATACAGATCACAAGAACTCAGTTAAATATAAATTCCTTCTAGGACAGAAAGAAATTCATTTATGATACTTCTCATTCCTACTAATTAAATCCTAAACCACCCCTGGTCAATCTATTGCCTGTTACTAGATAATAGTAGGTGCATGAATCTTCACACCATGGTGATAGATCTTTCTACTTCATTTGTGTTAAGATGATTAGGCAACCCCATGCACCAATTCATATTTATTCATATTCCACTTGTAAAAGAAACAGAAACCAAAAATAAAGCATTCAGCAGATGGGTCATGGGACTCATGCTTGCTCCTTAATAGTTGAATTGTTTTCCTATAACTGATGAACAAAAATATAATGTTGTCCAGTATAATTTGGGGTATCAAAAGAATTAAAATATTCGAAAAGTTAATGGCATGGTCTCATTTAAGAACGCGAGATTCATTTTTAAGAAAATTGGCATGTACAGACCAAATCAAATTCTATTTAGTAGCTGGCACAAGGATTAAAAATTAGATGATGTTGCATAGACCCAACAACAAGCTGGGTCTGAACCAAACCTGACTTAGACCCAATCGGAACCTTAATAACACATATGTTACCCATTGACTTGGGTTGACAGACCATATCTGGCCCATCTTTAGACAGATTTATTACAGTTTCAACAAAAAAAAACCATGAATCGGTGGTTCCAACTGTTGAACCCATCAATTTTACTTTTTATTATGATCTGGATTATTTGACCTTTTTTTGTTAAAAGCTACGAATATTATTTCCTAAATTTATAAATACACTAGTTCATTTTATTTTTTTTTACATGGACTCCTGTACTCTCATTCTCAATTTTCAAATCTCAATCATTTTCACCTTCAATTCTAATGGAAGAATCAACATTATCTCGCAAGGGCAAGGAGAAGGTTAAAGGTTGAGATTTTTCAAACTCGAACCATATTTCAAACCGTAACTAGCAATTCAAAGATTTTCCAAATTTTACAGTGTTGGAGTTGTTGGTCCTGTGATCAATCATTTAAAAAATGATTAGGATGGGGTTTTGTAAGTTTTTTTTCGTCAGCTTTCTGATGCAACTTTCACATTTTCCCTTTTTGTGTTGTTATAGTGCTAATAGTCACAAGATAAACTCAAGATTTCTAACTCATGAACATTATATTTATAGCATCTGTTATTGTTATAAACCTAGGAAATAATATAAATAGGATCTACTTGTAATTTTTATTATAAAAAGGACAGCCCGATGCACGAAGTTTCTGCCAATACAGGCCTAAAGAAGGGTCTATTGTATGCAGACTTATCCTGCATTGTAAGAGGTTATTTTCGTGACTCGAACTCATGACCTCTAGATCACACGGCAACTTGACCATCACGCCAAGGCTCCCCTTCTACTTGTAATTTTTATATACTAAAAAAATAATGTACATAGGCAAAGGGCACTAGGTAAGGTAATTGACTTCTTATTTTGTTATTATCTCATAAATCGCATGTTTCTCTCCAATTTTTACTATTCTATTTCCACTTGATTCCATGTATTGTCTTTTAAGGTATTTGTGCTTGTTTTGTCCCCACTATCTCCCAACAAAAATATACAATCACCCAAAGCGGCTATGTATATCTTGCTTGGTTATTCTTAGTTACGAAAGGGAATTAGTGCTACTCTTTTAAGTTATGTGCATTTATCTATGTTGGTGTCGCCTTTTTATACTCATCATGTACTTTTTGAGGTTGTGACTAAGGTGCTTCTAGATTCTATACCTTTGTTTATTTATTACCTTCTCCTATAGAATAGCCAACGCTAAAGCCTCCATTATTGAAGACCTCCAATAGATGACCATGAGACTCAATAGATGACCACAACACTCCATTGCTCACTGAGCACAAGCACAACTATTATAGGACTAGACAACTATTATTATGAAAATGCAAGGTTTAAAATTTCGAGCCGTGCTGAGGTTTCAATCCTGGCCAGGAACGATACGGTTTTAGTCCCGAACCGAAACGATACGAGTTTGGTATCGTATCGTGTCGTGCCGATATAGTTTCGGTATTTTTTAAATATAAAATATATTAATTAAAAATAAAAAAATTTAATCTAAATATTTAAAAATAAAAAATAATTATATATATATATATATATATATATATATATCAAATTAATGGGATAATTTTATTAGGCTTTAATTAAACTTATTTAAATTATCTCAATCATAATTAGGAGTTGATTAAAACTATTAACCTAAGTTATTTATTAAAAATTCGTTGCCTGTTCTATTTTGTCGCCTGCTCGACGTCGTTCCGTGCGACCGTGGGCCCGTGCGGTCAGAACGACGCTTCCAGAGGCGTCACCGGGCTCGGGTGACACCTTTGGAGGCATCGGCGGGCTTGGGCAATGCTTCCGAAGCGACGTCACCAATCCCGCGCGATACCTCCGGATGGTGTTCTGGCCAAAACCACTTGTGTCGGTGGCGGCCTGCTAACGGAATGAGATGTTTCACCCATATCGGGCAAAATGGGTCGAGATTTTAATTCATGGTTGAATATTTGACTGTTGGTGAAAGGATATACTCAGGTATGGGATGGATTAACTAGACATCTTTTCACCAATGGCAAAAGTTGTTTCAATCCAACTATTTCTTCCTTGGCAACTTTAGTCATAGGACCCCTTTCTTAGGATATCAAGAATGTTTTCTTCCATGGTGATCAAATGGAAGAAGTATAGAAGGGGCAACCTCCAAGACTTGTTTCTTAGGGGGAGACTGGTTTGATTTATAATAATAGTAAAAACCTATAATAAAGGATGTAACTATTCACTATCATGGCAGAAAATAGAAGTAATCGGTGAAACAAATCACCATACAAGCTTAGCTAAGAAGCTATAAATGGTTGCTACAAAAGTAGAATAATCTAGCAAGGTGAGAAAGGCACAAATCTCAAGGTTGGTATTTAAGTTGTACTCTCCAATGCAAAAGATTGCACCATCTCTAAAGAGAATTAGTAGGCAATGTTGCCTCATTCAATGTTTTCACATTATGGTAACTAAATAGTGAGGAACAAGTCATGGATGAAGGTGTTTACAATCCTTCTTTCACGATGGTGAGCAAGAGAGCTTTGTACTTCCATAATGTTAGATTTTCATGATATCTTTGACCTAGTTGAGGGAGGGTGTTATAATGGGCTGTGCACAACCTGCTAGGTCTTCTCATGTCAACTCATGCCATGCCCAACCTAAAATAAGGTAACTGAGGCAATGTAATTCTCAGTTATTACATTAATCAATAATAATAATAATAATATATAGGTAGAGAGGACCACCTTCGCTAATTAACTATAATCATCCATTTTGTAATTAATTTAGAGGTGGAATAGATACATCATCTTTTCCTCAAAAATTGTAACTTTTTCAACCAATTCTAGATAGGCCTAACCACCCAAGAACAGCTTGCAAATATGAAATATGTTCCTCAATTGGTGTAATTATGATATATTAACAAAACATACACTTGGAGTACAAACTCTTTTATGATGAAACTATGAGGACAAGCAATGAAATCTTGCAGAATATAGGAGAAAGTAATAATATGGCAGGATGAAAATGCACCTGAGGCAGTACTGCTTTTCTGTTCCTGATTACGACAAATAAGGATAGCATAAGGATCCATTTTGCCTGCTCATCAGTTATAAATGTCATTCAATAGACACTAATGATATGACAAACTTGCAGATATGTGTACATATAATTGCAGATACGTATTTAATATTTGTGAATGCATCAAGCAATTGAGGATGGCAAGCATGAAACTGAAAGTTGAAATATGCAATCTAGGCATATAAGTCGATCTGGGTGAAATGTCTACAAGTAGAAAATTTGTATTTTTATCTACAAATTTCTACAAATCTCATTAGCCCGCAAAAAAATAAAACTTTATTAGACACCATGAATTGTTGAGTTCGAGAGACATTACATTCGAGGGCTAACAGAAACCAACCCTTAGGAAAATATGATCTAGATCTAAGTGCATGAAAATAAATGTAACCTCCGTATGCTCCGCATGAATTTAGAATGAGATAATTCAAATTAAAAGTTCACATTGTCATAATTGACTAAAAATTTGTGGCATGTGCTTTGACTACTACACAAGAAAAAACAGGGAACTAACCTCCAACCTTAGCAAAAATATGAAGAAAGATTTGGAATGTTTTCAGATCTTAAAATAAGATCCTTGCAATTACCAGAGGCATTGGAATCGCGAAGGCTACAATTCATCTGCAATTCCAAGGTACAAGATTTGGCCCCGAAAAACGGCAGGCTCCTTTGAAGAGCAAAATCGCTTTGAAACAGAAAGCTTATCTAAATGGTCGTAATGTATAATCTCATTCGTAAGAACAAAGGGGATCTCTAATACAAGAAACACAGCGAAGGAACCCGATGATTTAGTGCTTCGATGAGCGTCATTAGCAATTCTAAATTATAATCTTCTTTATAAGAACTTATGAAGTTTAACACAGCGGTGGCAATCTTTTGGAGATCTCACCGGATAGATAATATCCAGCACGAATCGCGCTAGAAGACATAACATTTCACTTCATATCGTTGAATAATCCCGATTTGGCAGATCAAGCAAAAGCAAAGAAAGGGATCGGAAGAAGGGCGTTGCGTGATATCGAAGGCGATCCAGGTGAAACACGAAAACCTACCAAAGAAATCGGTGTCATGGAGGCCCTTGGCGCTGACCAGCAGCACATGAAGCGTCCCACGAGCCATTCTCGATCGCCGCGGATCCCCGGATTTGCAACTACTGTTTCGTCTGTTTGTAGGTGATAGGAACCTGTGCGTTAGGAGACTAGAGAAGAGGGTGAAAGAGGAGATAAACGATCACTTTGAAGATCCACCTCCATTAATTAATCAAATTAATTTGATTAGTCAAAATTGAATCACCTATTGTAATATCTTTTCAATCACCTATTTTGTTCCCAGGGCAATGGTGCAACGGTAGGACATCCGAATTGTGACCCAGGGACCCGCAGTTCGATCCCCAGCTATGGCGTATTTGTAAGAATTTTCTTCCAAATGGGAAACGCAATCAAAGGATGCTGAACATCTGGATTGACCGCCATATGCGTTGCTCGATTTACCCTGATGGTCGGTGGAAAACTTCCGTAGGACTGGACCGGCCACCCACAGAGATTGAGTCCATGAGACTGACTGGGATTTATCATTTTTTTTCAATCACCTATTTTAATATTTTTAAAAGAGTAAAGAATAATACATTTAATTATTTATTTTAAAATAAGAAATTAATAATAAAGTTAGAGTAAAAAATTAAGATGACATCATATTTTTAATTTAAAAAAAAGATGAAAATCTCTTTTTCAATTAAAATTAAATGCACTCTCAACACCAACTACTTAAAATACTCTTACTTAGATTATATATTCATTTGAAATGTAATAGATGTCATGGAGAATTAATGATTCTGTTGTACAAGCTAGTTACTACACGTTGTAGCAGCTATCTGCTAGCTTCTACATGAACAATCATAATTAAATTATATTCATTTGAAATGTAGTGGATGTCATGGAGTCCCTTTCATTTGTTTTGCTCATTGAAATATTATTTAAACCAAGTTATCACTTTCCAATAAGCAAAATCAAAATAATATAATGATTCTATTGTAGAAGCTAGTTGCTACACATTGTAGTAGCTACCTACTAGCTTCTACATGATCAATCGTGATTAGATTATGTTCATTTGAAATGTAGTGGGTGTCATTGAGTCTCCTTCGTTTGTTTTGCTCATTGAAATGTTGTTTGAACCAGGTTATCACTCTCCAATAAATAAAATCAAAATGATATAATGATCCTATTGTAGAAGCTAGCAATTAGCTTCTATACCATATAACAGTTATTTACTAGCTTCTACACAAGATTTAAAACTTAAACTCAGTTCAAAAACACAAAATTTTTGAATTAAACATTAAACAAGGGTGTTTCAGACAGTTCACGTTAAATGAGATTTCTATTTGACTTTAATTGAAAAAGGAGTATTCATTTGACTTTAATTGAAAAATAGAATGTTATCTTATTTTTACCCCTAAAGTTAATAGTTTATTCTAAAGAATAATATTTTAAAAGATTTATTTAAATATGTTTATTTAGATATTATAACATTTTATCATCTTTTAAAATAATTTTATTCTCAAGATTTTTTTTCTTTTGATGATTTGCATAAAATGTTTTCCTTATTGCACATCAATTGAGACTTCCTTTCGATGAAAACAAATGATCTCCTATGATTTTTTTTTTAGTTTGAAAAAATCTTTTGATAATAAGGTGTATTGTGTTGATCTTTGTTGAAAGTTTATGAGTATGTTGATACTTTTTTTTCCTTCTCTTAGGCCTTGTGTTGAGTTCTCATTGAATTATGATGAAAGAATACTCCATGCCATGTTTGCTTTGTTCTCTCTTCTTTTTTATATATAATTTAGGTGTCCAGCTCTTGTGATCCAACTAATCCTAGAGGTGGATGATCCAACCCCATAGATTGCTCACCAAACAAATCTAGAAGCACGCTCAACTCCTCGTCTAGCAACCAACGTCTTAGATTTTTCATTCCACTAGAGGAAATACTTGCAGTATGCCATAGCTAGGATACTGTGGGTGTTGTTTGCTTTGTTCTCTTGAATGATGGAAGTGAAAATTATTGTAGATGAAGTAACTTCAATTATGAATGTTGTGATTATTGTGATAAATGAATTCTTCTTATCAATGTCAAAGTTTATCTCCTCATATGCATTATCTCTATAATTATCTTGTTATTGTTTAGTAAATCTTTTTACCTTATTGTTTGTGGTGGTTGTAATCTTCTAAGGCATAAATTAATTTTGTCAGTGTTATCTTGTATTTCGTTGATACTTTCTTATATATCACCTTCATTGATATCATTTTCTTCCTTTGAGTTTTCTATTACCATTAATATTCTCTTTTGAGTGCATTGATGACTTCGATACCACTTATTATTTCTTCATGTTTTCTCATTGATTTTTTCTTCTTGCAATCATGCAAAATATAATACAACTTTTATGGTGTGTCGATAGTAGGCCTTAACATCTTTGTGGATGTTAGGATGAAGTCTTTCAATAAAAATATTCAATAATTTTAGTTTTGAATAATCATGAGTTTTGTTAAAGAGTTGAAGAAAATGACTGTGATATTCTACTACCATTTTAATCTACTGAATTTGAATAATTCCTCGTCTACATTGTCATATTTTTGAGTGAAATGAGTGAAAAAACCATATACAAACTCCTCTCATATTGCAAATCCATGGCATCAATTGAATAATTGATACCATCAAAGAGCCTCCCCTTCCAAATGCAAAGAAGCTAGCTCAATCTTAGAACCTTTCAATGTATCATATAGGAGAAAAAAATTCTTTCGGCCTTCTAAATAAATCTAGTAGGATCTCTATTTCTCCAACAAGTGAATGTTTTTTTTTTGTCTCATAGAATCTCCAATTTGTTATCATATGAAATCTTTCTATCATCATTTAACCAAGTATTTTTTTAATAATATTTTTTTCAAAAAAAATAATAGAAACAAACAAACAAGAAAAAAAAACAAAGTAGCCCTTTTTAAATAAAATTATAATAGAAGATTTAAGCTCATGTTGTTGATGACTACAAGAAATATAATGAATTGGCAATAGTAAAAAACCTTACTTGATACTAAATTGATAGGAACTTTTGTCTTATCTTTAGGAAAATAAAGAAGAGAATAAATGATCACTTGGAGGTAGAGTTGTAAATGAATCAAATGTTTGTTAAGAAGCTTGGTATTCGACTTAGTAAGAACTTATTTATGTTCATCCAATACACACAAGATCAATTAAATGAACAAATTTAAACAACTTGTTAAATTAAATAAATAATTTTAAATATATATGTGTTCAGCTCGTTAATATTCATGAATAATATTCGTGAACAACGTTTATAAACAATATTCGTGAATAACGTTCATGAATAATATTCGTGAATAATGTTTATAAACCATGTTCATCAATAAAACTCTTATCAATATGCTAAATAAATAAAGAAACTTTTAAAATAAACAAATAAGTTATATTATCAAACTCAACAATTAACAAAACAAGCTTATAATGTAAAAGTTTCAAACAATCAAACAAGTTTAAATTGAGAGCTTGATAATTAACATCTAAATCAGCCTAGCTTGAATCAAGTTCAAGCTCATAAAAAAAACAAAGCAAATCTTGAACAATCATTCAACACTTGATTCATTTTAAACTCGACTTGGTCTTATCAAACAAACTTAAACACCTCAAAGTTTGACTCCTTAACTTGTTTACGACCCTATTTTAAGGGATCAACATCTAATGATCAAAATAATTTGGTTGATTAAAATTGAATCACTTTATTATTTTCTTCACTTTACTAATAAATTTAATTATTTATTCTAATATTTTTAAAGAGTAAATAATAATAAATCTAATGATTAGTCTAAATTAAAATATTTTAAAAGAGAAAAATAATAATAAAACTAATAGTTTATTCTACAAGAGAATATGTTGAAGAGATTATTTGAAAATATTTAGTTAAAAATTGTAAGAAGTTAAACTCATCGAGTTAGGTGTCATAGGTCGTCCCTGGCTTTGCCTTCGGAGGTCTACCCCTACCTCACTTCACCACGCCTCCACCCACCACAGTAGGGGCCCCGACAACCGTCGTTGCCTTCTTCTTCTTCAAGCGTCTCCTCTTTGGCAGCACCTTCAACCACGCGTAGTTGATCAAGTCGATGAGATACAACTTGCCGCTATCCATCAAGCAAGTGAGGTGCTCAGCGAGTAGCGAGGAGTGCGAATCCAGGAGCATGCCCTAGTGTTGCGACTTAATGCGCTCGGAGATCATAGATTCGCTCGTGTCCAAGTGGCCCTCCTCGGCCAATGACCTGATCGTCACCATTATCATTTGCAAGATTCAGAATCAAATGCAAATTTTGAAGGAATCGATCAAGCAGACGAAGTAGTACCACGAGGTAGGAAGGAGTGGTAGCTTTAGCGTTCACCGAGAGGCCCCTCGACCATGGAACCGTGCTAGAATCTTTAGAAGCAACCATGACAACGAGATCCTTCAGCTTGGGGACTGGGGTCGTGAGGCAAAGGTGGGCTCGCTGGTCGCGCGGGGGTGGCGCCACCCTTGGGCAGCGCCTTCATCTGAGCGGAGTTCAACCAACTCTTGTTCAATGTAAATTGAAAAATCTAGATAAAGCTTGTATTCATGTTTTTTGATACAACATATATATATATATATTAGGTTAAACTCAATTAGAAGTGATCGTTTGGGTAAATCTGTCCGAGTATAATCTTTTAATGTGTAGATATTTTATGAATAAATTTTATTTTTATGATGGGCGAATACCAAAAGATAATAGGGAAGTTATCTCTATAAATAGAGTTACGATGTTGGTGTAATCAACCTATAGGATTTTAGTGTTTGATAATATACTTGTGTCTGATCAAGTATTGACCAAGAATTGATCCAAATATAATCAGATGTTTGAAAGTAAGTAAAATCTAGTTAAGTCAAGGTTGATCAGATGACTAATAAGGGTAAGAGAAATGATAGCCTAGTTGGGCCCACTGCATGAATGTGGGACCCACTGCATGCAGTGTGTCATGTTGATTTTATGCTGTATTTTTTTCTTGCTACATATCATTGCTCTAAGGATAAAATCTAGTCAGGTCAAAATTGACTAAATGATTAGCAAAAGTCCAAGTAGGTCAAGACGACTGGATGCTTGACAAGAAAAAGTCTAGACAGGTTAAGGATGATTGGATGTCTGTCAAGTAGCAAGTTCAAGCAAATCAAGGTGATTGAATATTTGACAAGGAAAAGTTCAGACATGTTAAGGATGACTGTATGTCTGACAAAGTCCAAGCAGGTTAAAGTGACCGGATACTTGATAAAGAAAAATCCTGGGGGATTGAATCTTAGGTAGTGAGAAGTTTTGAAGGAGTGAACTTCAAGCAAAAGGTAAGCCTAATGGGCCAGGTAAACTTAATAAGATAAAACTTGTTTTGTTTGTTTGTACTTATATGCTTGTGTTGCAGGAATCTAGAGCTGGAAGCAAGATAGAGAACATATGTAGGCAAACAGACGCAATCGGACCAAGTCCAAATTGATTCAGATTTGACCCGAGTCAAATAGACCTATACTGATTCAGTTGACTGGATAGCTGGTCCAATCAATCTAAAAATCAGTCCGGTAGAATGAATGAGTTTGGTTGACCGGGTGTGGGTCTGAACTCAAGTTGATGACGTGACCTAGTTCGGTAGATTGAAAAATCTGATAAAGATGAGATCGCGATGAACTTGATTTTTTGGATCACATTTGACCAAGTTCTGTAAACCGATATGACTTATTGGTAGATCGATAGGGCTTATCAATAGACCGATCAAGTGCAATAAAAGATCTCGAAATCAAAGTCTCAAATAAACAATCTTATTGCTACTACTCTTCATCTCTATGCTCGAATCAATGTTCGAAGCTCTGTGACTGAAGAAGCACCAAGAGGAGTGCATGATACACAGGATTTCTAGATTGGCTTGGTAAAAGCGTATTTATATTTGATTAAGTGTTTTTCATTTTATATCATTTGTATTACTTAATCTTGTAAGAAGGTTTCTCCGCCTGCGGAAGATATTCAAAAAAGAGAATACTAGTGGGCAGGTGCCTCTTGTACATATTATTAGTGAAAGGAGCACCAGATAATCGAGCTTGGATTTTGATATTGGCAAAGAATTCAAAGTTAAACTTAATTGTGATCTAACAAAGTTAACTAAGTGTGCATGTAGCTCTACTAGAAAAGTCCTAATAAGTCTAGGCAAGTGAAAGTCCTAGTAGGTCAGCTGAACCAGTGACTAGGCAAGGAAACCTTAACAGATCAGAGACACTAAGTGGTTAAGTCTAGATAGTTCAGTGGACTGAACCTCTAGCGGGAAGGACTTGATGAGTAAGAGAGAACTAAAGATCCAGTTGGAAAGTCCTGGGGGTCAAGTGATGAGATGTCGAGCAGAAAGCTCAAAATAAGTCTGGAGGACTAAGGTTTGACTAACGGTAAGTTGAGGTAAGCTTTTGGAGTGGAGTGGTTCTTCTGAAAAGAAGAACAACTAAGGATGAGTCCTCTTTAAGAGGATATCCTTAGGCATCGATTCGACTAAGGGATTCACTCGAATTCTGAAGTTGAGATCGGACAGTCAAGGGAGTGTAAAACTCAATCATGCTTTAATTTCATATTATTGTTTATTGTGTTAACTCGATTTTGAAGGATCGACAGACCGATCTGCCCTATTGGTAGATTGAATGGTTCCTTATACCGAAAGGCTAGTTCGGTAGATTGAACGCTGAGCTATCAACCCAGTTGTCCTGTGTGTTGATGTGACATTTGAGGTGGACTGAATTAATAACTCTCGGATTGCTGATGTGGCATGCGATAAGGATGATCTTGCTAACATGGCACGAGGATAACCCTTGACCTATTGACGTGGCAAAAGGAATGGTCAAGCATAAGTATCACGGTGCTAACATGGCAGAAGATCGTTTACGTTATTGAGAAGCAGACGTGACCGAAGCTGGTTGGAAGACGGGTGGATTGGTAGACTGATCTTGAGGATCGATCGATTGATCAACTGGATCTAGATCCAGATTCCAAGGCAATTGGTATACCGGGGATCAGTAGACCGATCAAGACCTATAAAAGAACTCCTTGACAAAATCTTCAAATCAACAATTCTCAAATGCTCTAACTCTCACCTCACTCTGAAAATGCCAACTCTACGCCAAGACGCCGCTCCAACAATTGTGTTCAAGCTCCGGATCTTCATTGATATTGAAGGATAATTAGTTATTTAGACTAATTACAATTTGTTATATAGGTTCGATTGGCTTGGGTGTTTTGTATCAACAAAATACTATTTTATCGATGAAGAAAAATATTAGGAGGTAGCGGGATCAAGATTTAATCTGTCTATTATGCTATTGGGTATTATTTTGAGTGTTTAAAATATTTTCATATGATACTTGTAGATACAAATTCAAGTGGAACACCATAATCTGCTGACGCTCAAAACTTTTTACTATTTATAAAAGTGGGTAATTCTATCTTTTTGACTCGTATATTTCCTTCTACATGAATAAACAGATTAAATGGATTATATATGTTTATATAACTAATTTTTGAAAAAGAGGATTACAATGATATTTCAAATAGTCCAATGAGTTTTAAATCATTAAACTAGGTAAATAAATTAATGTTATTTCATGTTTACATATAAATTTCATATATGAGGATTAAGATGGGAAGAGTTATTTTAAAAAAATAAAATAAATATTCTAATTTACTCTTTTGTTGATACTCGTTTTTAGATTTGCTTGACTTTCCATACTATTGATACTTCATACTGTCGATGCTTACAGATCTGACCTTATTGATGATACCTAAATGAATTAACATGATGCAGATGGAAAGATTAACTTGGGTTGGTTGTCCAGACTAACCGATAAAATATGAATTCAAAATTGAATAATGGTGGTAAAAAAATTAAAGTAAAATAACAAAGATGAAAATGGAATTCTAAAAGTGAAATTCAAAGTCTAGCCTTATACTAGAGTATTGAATCGTCTACATGAATTGTGATAGCATGGTTGCCCAGAGTCCAGAATACTTGACAATACACATGAGTTATGACGACATGAGTAGTTCTTGATCAGTATTTACTTGCATCTGTACCCCAACGGGTATCCCTGAAAACACATAATGCCATGTTTCCAGTAAAGCGTCTATGCAAGACTTGAAACCGTACCTGGAGTACTCCCAGGTGTATGAATTCCAGTCCGGCCTGGGTAAGCCTTTCATAGGAATCTTCAGTGATGAAACTCCGATCTTGTTGGTTTGTGCCGGTTACCAACATGCGTTCCTCAGAGCGGAACATATATACCCGATGATGTATTGTGTCACGTCGGGTCATGTACAGAACTTCAGCTGGGACGGTTCGGGCTCGTTCTTGCATGGATCTTTGTAGCTCGGCTTCAGGGCTCATCAGGAGTGCTAGGGTATGCTCTCTGGGCTGTACCCCCATTATCATTCGCCCAATGTTGTTGATTGTTCTGCCTAGCCTTTGAGCTTCATATCTGGCATGAGCCATTCGCCTGTAGCTTCTTATTTGGTCTTCTACAAGAGGTGTACCAGATTCATTGATGGTCATAGTTCCATCTCCATTAGTTGTTCTTAGAGCCATTTTACTTTGATATCTGCTTTAAAATTTCGAAAGGGTCTTGATAAACTTTGATCTTTCCCCTCCCTTGCTTGTATTTCTCACCGGCTGGTGTTAGGTGTAGATTGTCAAGCTTTCTTACTACTGCTTCCAGTCCTTCCGGGGGTTTTCTGGCTTCCCGCAGCTCCCTTCTCAAAGAGTCTACTTCTGCTCTTAACTGTAACACAGTATATAGAATAGAGTTAAGCTGCCTTGTAACTGTTGGTAATGATACCTGAGGTTCCGGTTTTTCGGTGAAAAGAACTCCTGGTGTAGGCCAATTGAATTTTGTAGCAGATGACACTTCTTCTTCTAAGTTCATCCAAACAAGGAACTCTTTAAGTGTTGAATTAGCACTTCAAGCTTTTCCACCTTTTCTGTTAGGGTATCAGATTGCTCCCTTATAGGCTTTAGTTGCTCACTTACTTTTGCTACAAGCTCTTCAGTGTTTAGCTTCTCAAGAGGTCTTTTCTTCAAATATTCAGCCTTCAGTAGCTGAACTTCTTTCTTTAGGTCTGCTTGCCCTTGAATCACCTGATCAAGAGACTGCTTTTGTGATTTTGCAATACTTAGTAGCTCTTTTACACCTTGAATCTGCAACTCTTGTTCCTGCAGCTTGTCTCTAAGTTGCAAAGTATGCCAGCAATTTTGTTTTAGTAGAGCAAAAAGTGTTTTGTTTCCCAAATCTACTCTATAAGATGTGACCAGAAGATTATGAGCAATACTTTCTTTGGATGAAGTTTCTAGATTAAGATAATCTAGATCCTTATAATTGTTCCATGAATTTCTCCAGATGTTAAATTGTTTTTCGAACTCAGCAAGGTCTTTGTTCATAAACACAGAAAGGGGTTTTATCAGGAATTTAGAAGATAGGTCCCACCTTTGGTTCAAGTTATTTCTTTTCCTTACAAGATTATGTCCTATACCAATTACGTCTTACTAGCTACCCGTTACTCCTTATGGTAACCTTCTAATGCTTCAATTATTATCCAAGTATGTAATCCCCAAGTACTTCACGTGGTGCCAAATCTTTAGGAGGATACTAAGAGCTCTCCTGGGCTGACATGGTCTTAACGCCCCTCCTGGGCTTCTCGGCGACCTTAAGCAACGCCCACTCCGGCTCTCCAACTCCAATCAAGGAATCGGCTCATTTTTCTTCAGGGATTACAAATCTTTTCAAATAATGTCGCATCATATTTTACCAGTTCAGAGTACATGAAAAGCTATTCGACTTATCTTGGTTCTAGGAAAACAGAATCTTAATAAGGTAGAAATAACCCTTACCTCAGGGCCAGGACCTTAGAGATTTCACCCCAGCATTTCCATAAGAAAACCTTGCTCTGATACCAAATAAAAACAACAACTTGGCAAACTTTCACAAGCGGAAATCAATACAAGGACCTTGTCAACTACTCGTGATCTCTGACTGAGACACTTTCGAAGACACTTCACACTTCACTCTTGAACACTTAACTTACAAAGGATGTAATGGCTAATGGTAGGTGATGCCTCATTTGCCGTTACATGGACTCTTATTTATACACCAAGGATGACTTCCTTGCTAAGTAAAGACAGCTGGAAAGGAAATTCCTTCCTCATGAAGAAAGGAATAAGGGTGCGATGGTGGAGAATGCTAGTGGAGATTAAAGTTGCTCAGTGCTCTGCAAAGGTGCAGGAATCTCCTTTTATTTGGGGTCCACCATGCTCTTTAATCAAAGTGTCCAGGCCATGAGTGCGATGAAAAGCTGGGTTCTGTGAAACCCATATTCGCAAAGCTGGATGCCATTGTCTCCAGATCTGTCAGGGTGTCCTCATCATCCTCCGTTGGTGTTGAAATGGTAGAAAGATGACCTCCATTTGATGTGCCGTTAGCTGGTGGTGTCTCCGTCATCATCATGGCTTGCAAAGAGGAATAATGTTGCAATTGCTGAATATAATCATCAATCAAATCCTTCCAGTACCAGCAATGGCAGGCATTGGTTGCACATCTATAGAACTGCCGGTTGGGATTTCTACTGGTATGAGACGTCAGTAGAACAGCATCCCGGTAGCATGAGCACTGCAACACAGGCTTGGGAATTTCATTAGAAAAATTAACATCATAGGAAACTTTACCCAAACATTTTGACAGCCTGAGGACAGCTTCATTAGAGGTTTTCTTGAGAACCTCCGAGGTTGCCTTCATTAATGCTTTTGTCATGGGTTTGTCTTCATGGAATACAGCCATATGAACTAGTCTGGAAAGTTCATCTGCTAGAATGTTGTCTTTGCCGTCGATGTGTTCAAAAATCACCGAGATTCCGGTGCCAGTAATATAGTCAGTGAGAGTTAACCATCTCACCCTTGAAGGTTTGTGACTAGCACTTTTCTCATAGAATTGCACTATGGCTTTACTGTCAGTTCGGATCACTAATTCTTTCTTATCCAAATAATAAATCTTGAACTTTTCTAAGGAAAAGATGACTGCTTGTACCTCCGCATCGATGGTTGATTTTATGGGGTTGAATCTGCCGCTGGCATAAGCACAGATCTTTTCTGAAGATCTAGGAAGTCCCTTGTTCCCTTCCACTTGCAAATACCTCCCCATCCCTCCATGCATCCGTCTGTTTCAATGATTATTACAGCATGTGTAGGGGGTACCTCTAGTTCTGGTAGGTTCTGGACCATTTCCTTGACAGTTCTTACTATCTGCCAGTCTTGGTGATTCATCCTCTTTTCGCCTTTCCCAGAAGTTTTTGAATAGAGTGGGCCTAAGATTTTTCCCAAGTTAGGAATGTACATTCTGGCATAATTTAAGATCCCCAACCATCTTCTTAGAGACTTGGTCTCTGTGAGAGTCTTCTCGTCAACTGAAACAATTTTTTGCATAATATGAGGTTGCAGCTTTATTTTGGAGTCACCTATGGTGATTCCCAGGAATTCAATATTATTCACCCCAATTTTCATCTTTGTGGGGCTGAGGATAAGACCATTTTTCTCACATACTTTGATAAATTGCTTCAGATGTTCCCGATGTTCTTCTGCAGTGTTAGAGAATACAAGGATATCATCGATATATACTGCAATAAAGCTTTCCATACCTCGGAAACATTCGTCCATTTTTCTCTGGAAAATGGCAGGTGCGTTCTTGAGGCCGAATGGCATGACAAGCCATTCATAAAGGCCTTCGATAGCCCAGAATGCAGTCCATGGTATAGATTCTTCATCCATGGCTACTTGATGAAACCCGCTCTTCAAGTCAAACTTTGAATAGAATTTGGAAAAACTTATCTTTGCAATTATGGTGTTTATACCAGGAAGGGAGTACTGATCCTTTTCCGTGTTATCATTTAGACGCTTGTAATTGAACACCAGTCTTTCTTTACCTCGGGTCTCTTTTCCAGTTACCGGATCCACCTCTGTTCCAGATTCTACTATAATAGCAGTGGTTCTGTGTTTTGAACTGGAGGGGCGTATCACCTTCAGGTTAAGAAGCTTTTTCACATGTCTTGCCATAGTCTCCTTGAGCTTTGGGGTTACATGCTTTAAGGGCCTGTCTTCAATAATTAAGTCAGGATTCTTTATGAGAATTTTGCATTTTACCTTGTTCTTGGCCCAGTGTCGCAGTGGTTCTTCCCCTATATATCCCAGCTTCTTGAGGCGATTTATTTCTTCAGGACTGATGAAATCCTCATTAATTATCCCTTGTCTTGGTACAGCAGAACATAAATCATAATAATCTGAGAGTGTAATGTCTAGTTCTTCAAGATAAGCAACATCATGCACTATGGGGGTAGTGATAACTGATGTAATAAGCTTATAAAATGTTACCTCTCCCTTCTCTATGCGAATTCCCCCTTCCATAGCCTTTATGAAGTTCATGCCAATAATAAAATGCAAACCTTTGTTTAATGTTGGCATTATATATGTTCTGGGTAGTCGGAAGTATTGTTCGCCAATCCATATCCTTCCTTCTTTCAAAATTTCTTCAACCTTGGTAGCACCGCTAACACCTTGTATAATTGTGTCTGTATAGGAGGGTTGTCTGAACTCCTTAGGAATAACTTCACTGTTGCAGACACATACTGCTGCTCCTGTATCTAGTATAGCATTCAGCCTGAGCCTCTTACTGTCAATCTCAACTTCCATTTTCAGGTTTAGCAGATTGTTTCTTGGCTGTATTGCTAGAACTGTTAGCTCATTATAGTTTAGAATTGGTAAAGAGCTCTGAGCCTTTAATGACATAATCTCATTCTTATCTATCTCAGCCATTCTTTTGAGCAATTCAATTTCTTGAAGAAAACTTTGAATTTTTACCTCTTGTTCTCTGTTGAGCATACCTAGGAGTTCGTTCTCCATCCTTAGCTGCTCAAGTTCTCTTTCATCTTCTGATACTGTTTCTTGAATAATAACAGTCTGCTGTTCTTCTAGCTCACGAATTCTTTCCTTGAGACTTTTAACTTCTTCTTCAAGATCTGTTTCTCTTTTGCATAGTCGGTGCAGTAATCCTGACTGTTCATGGGCTATTCTTCTCCACTCATCTCTGTGAATGGGTCTGCTAGGACTCTTTTCTACAGGAATCTTTACTTGAAAGCAATGTTCTGAACACAGCCCGCATAGTGTAAATTGGCACTTCTCGCAATCCATCCTATTTCCTGGATTCACAGTTATTTTACAATCTTTGCATATAGCAATTTCTTTAAGATCATACCTCCAACTGTGATTGCAAAGGTATTCTTTTCTTGAGACCTTTAGCTGAGGTCTCCACTCAGAAATCCCGATCAGATATTCATCTGGCTCTTCAATTGTCATCATCAGGACATCATACTGCTTCTTCTTTCTGAGCTCTGGTAATGTAAAGACTGCGTCCCTGTAGGATTCCTTATCAAAGGTACTATAAAGATGATAGGGCCCTCCAAATTCCACTTCCTCTGGGGAGTCGTCCTCTTCATCTGAAACTTGCTTCCTTAGCCTTGAAGCTTCAATCCATGCTCCCGTCCGTACCTTTGCTTCCTCAATATCCCTTACCTGCTCCAACTGAGGAAAATAGTTTCTTCGGGTTTCAGTTTTAGAATCATTGAATCTAGAAAAAGGCTATGATATTGTATCTGTTGGTCTTAATGAATCTGATCTCTCAGATATTTATTCTATATCAGAAGGAGAAGACATTTGCCTCACAACTCAGGAAGAAATTGATGCCATGATGTTGCAAGATGAAGGAGCACAAAAGCTTTATGTAAAGAGAATTCATGAAGATGCAAAGCTTAGGTACAAAAACCAAAGGACCACTGGCTATGATCTGTATGCAATAGAAAATCTTGAGTATACTTCCTAGTACTCAGGCCATGGTGAGAGCAGTTATCTTGTATTCAATTACCTGAAGGCACCTATGGGAGACTAGCTATCAGATCAAGCATGGCATTGAAAGGCCTTATTCTTAATGCCGGAGTTATTGATGAAGACTACCGAGGAGAGGTTAAGGTATTAATAGCAAATATTTCTAGAAGAAACCTTTATTATTAACTGCCATGACAGGATATCTCAATTAATCATTGAGAGGATTACTACCCCGGACGTATATGAGGTAGGAGAGCTGGAAGAAACTGAAAGAGGAAACCAGGGTTTCGGCTCTACATCTGTTATGAAAGAGTCTGTAGGAGAAAATCAGGAGCCTACAGCACCAGTACCCTTTCAAGAATTCATTGACAGGTACTTGATGACCTCAGAACATGTCTCAATACCATCATATCTTGAAGGATTTGCAGATCAGTTGAAGGAACTAAAAAATACAAGGTAAACGAAAACACAGAACAGCACGGGAGTTCAGGAAGCAAATAAAAGGTAAAAATCCTGTGAATACTGCATCGTGTTTCATCTGAATGCCACATTCTTCCAGATTTTGAAGCAAGATGATAATAATCAACAGTGTATCTATGTACTGCTATATCAGTCATGTCAGTACATACCAGGGACTTCAGGGTTTTGTAGGCTGCTTCTTGCTCATTAGTTGTGCCCATCTGAGGATTCTCCAGGAAAAACATTATCCTGATCTGGTTAAGAATATTTTGAGTCCCGTTTGCCCCCAAGGCTTGTGACTTCATCTGCTCATATTCATGGGTATACTTCATTCGCCAGGTCACAAATATCTTCTTTTCAGATTCTCCTAGAAGATTTTCAATATACAGCATCTTGTCCTCCGGATTTTCAAATGCTTTGTCAGCCAAGTGTAGCAGTACTGAACTTTCCCATCTGTCAAAAACTTTGGAGTTAAAATCCTCAGGCATAACAAAAATAGACCCTCTACCTGCATTTGCTGCTGGCAACTGGTATAACTCAGAACTATTATTCCATCTTCGTGGTTTGGTTGTAGGGGGAAGAGGAATATTATCATCATTCCCCATCCATCCAGTGGCTGTCACAGCAGGTGCATATGCGGGAATATCCATCTCAGTATCTACGGGTGGTCTATAGTTGCTGATGGCTGACTCATTGGTTGACAGGACTTGCTCTGCTGCAGCTACAACTTTCTCAGTGCTAATTAGCTCTGGATAATCATCATCAAAATTGTTTACCTCATAGGAACTCTTTTCTGGTTCAGACTCTGCTTCATAATCACTGATTTGAAGATTTGTTATGAACTCCGAAATAACATCAGACTCGGAGTCAGATTCAGTTTCAAACTGGTCTACTCCTCCCACCATGCTTTCCAGAAAATGACCATTTTCTGCAAGGGGATAATCATCAGAAGCATCATCAGAGATGGTGAGAATATTGACCTGATGTGGTATAGCGTGCTCGGTTGGCGGAGCAAAGTCCGCAAAGTCATCATCCCACATAGGTCTGGTGGCAGGGATAAATGGCACATCATATACTGGTGCGTCGTAACGGACCAGATAGTCATATCGCCCACTTGGTTCTCCCAGTGTATCCCAACGGGCTTCTTGTTCATCAATTATGAGTAAGTTGACCATATATGTCTCATCTGTTGTTTCATCATCATTAGCATTGTAGTTCGGTGGTTTGCTGGATGAAGCTGTTGTATAATCACCAAAGCGCAAGGACATACTGCCATCATAGTTAGTAGTAACTGTCATAGATGAAGGCAATACCGGTACTGCGATTGATGAGGGCTTCAAATTCCATAGCTGAGACTGAAATCGTTTGGTGGAATACTTGGTTGCGTTGATCGCCTTAACTCCCTTTGATTGCAGGTACTCTGCAACTTTGTTAATTTTAAAAGCAAAACCGACATTGGGAGTATTAGATAACCTGGAAGTAATACTTCTAGTAATCAATAGGTTGGCCTCTGCATTCTCCCATGAGTCATATCCGCGGGTCATAATTGATAGTTGAATATGCCTAAAGAAGTCTTTAATAGTCATCATAATATCAGGCATAATATAGACCAGCTGTGTACCTTCAGATAAATCCACTTCCAAGGCTGCAATAATTCCTCTTTCATCCGTACCCCAGCGGGTATCCCTGAAAACACATAATGCCATGTTTCCAGTCCTTCCGGGGGTTTTCTGGCTTCCCGCAGCTCCCTTCTCAAAGAGTCTACTTCTGCTCTTAACTGTAACACAGTATATAGAATAGAGTTAAGCTGCCTTGTAACTGTTGGTAATGATACCTGAGGTTCCGGTTTTTCGGTGAAAAGAACTCCCGGTGTAGGCCAATTGAATTTTGTAGCAGATGACACTTCTTCTTCCAAGTTCATCCAAACAAGGAACTCTTTAAGTGTTGAATTAGCACTTCAAGCTTTTCCACCTTTTCTGTTAGGGTATCAGATTGCTCCCTTATAGGCTTTAGTTGCTCACTTACTTTTGCTACAAGCCCTTCAGTGTTTTGCTTCTCAAGAGGTCTTTTCTTCAAATATTCAGCCTTCAGTAGCTGAACTTCTTTCTTCAGGTCTACTTGCCCTTGAATCACCTGATCAAGAGACTGCTTTTGTGATTTTGCAATACTTAGTAGCTCTTTTACACCTTGAATCTGTAACTCTTGTTCCTGCAGCTTGTCTCTAAAGTTGCAAAGTATGCCAGCAATTTTGTTTTAGTAGGGCAAAAAGTGCTTTGTTTTCCAAATCTACCCTATAAGATGTGACCAGAAGATTATGAGCAATACTTTCTTTAGAAGAAGTTTCTAGATTAAGATAATCTAGATCCTTATGAGTATTCCATGAATCTCTCCAGATGTTGAATTGTTTTTCAAACTCAGCAAGGTCTTTGTTCATAAACACAAAAGGGGTTTTTCAGAAATTTAGAAGATAGGTTCAGGCTTACCTTTGGTTCAGGTTATTTCTTTTTCCTTACAAGATCATGTCCTATACCAATTACGTCTTACTAGCTACCCGTTACTCCTTATGGTAATCTTCTAATGCTTCAATTATTATTCAAGTATGTAATCCCCAAGTACTTCACGTGGTGCCAAATCTTTAGGAGGATACTAAGAGCTCTCCTGGGCTGACACGGTCTTAACGCCCCTCCTGGGCTTCTTGGCGACCTTAAGCAACGCCCACTCCGGCTCTCCAACTCCGATCAAGGAATCGGCTCATTTTTCTTCAGGGATTACAATCTTTTCAAATAATGTCGCATTATATTTTACCAGTTCAGAGTACATGAAAAGCTATTCGACTTATCTTGGTTCTAGGAAAACAGAATCTTAATAAGGTAGAAATAAACCCTTACCTCAGGGCCACGACCTTAGAGATTTCACCCCCCCTCCCCTTAAATTACCACCCATTCCAACGTGGTGGTGGCAACATTCATCGTATGAAGCTAAAGGATGGGTCATTCATTATAGGACACGTATTCAATTGTGGTATGAAGTAATAGGTACACCACCACCAAACGCGTCAGGAGCAGAATTTGGAGGCAATATTGATTGAAATTTCTATTTTTATATATTTTCATGTTTTTTTGTATTATTACATGTACTCTTCATTTGAGAAAAAAAATATTTGTTCCTAAGTTATGAATGTGTTCAGTATTAATTGTTAGTATTTTTGTTAGTTTTAAATATATAATTTTTGGATTCCAAATCATGAATGGTGGTGGAGAGTAGAAAACAAGCAAGCTTATAGTAGTGCATGAACTTGAGTTGCTTGAGTGAGCTCTATTTTACTTTGATCTTGAATTAGAATGTAGGATGAGAGCCACTGATTTTATTCACTGAAAATAACCTCGTGAGATTTAGTGTGATGCATTTACCTCAATTAATCATGAAGGGTGAAACTTACTATGCGGTTAACCGAGTATAAGAGTCTAATCCATGGGTTTAAGCTTTTGAGACTTTACAACTTAGATAATTCCCTTTTAATTGTTTCTAATCATGATTAAGAATGATCTAGGTGGGGGCACGATCTTAGTTCATTTTATTGGCTTGAGCGAGACGCTCAAGGGTAAGTGTGGGGAAATTTGATGAGTTAGGGTTTTATACATTTTTAATCGATTTATTTTTGGACTTTTACATGAAAATAAATTATGAAATGAATCGATTTAATCATAATTGTCCTATATTGCATAATCTGAGGCTTGATTATAATTTTCATGATTTAATGATAATTTTTGCATTAATTGGGTTTTAATTGATTTTAGGGTTCAAATCGAACCAAACTCGAGCTCAATCGTGGTCAAATCGAAATCAAGCCAATTTGCCCAAATTGATCAAGCCAACATGGAGGACATGACCTAGATCAAGCCCGATCAAGATCCCTCAAATTTTTGGAAGCCCTAGACTGCCCTAAAGCCTAGATCAAGCCTAGACCATCAGATCAGAAATGGACGGTCCAAATTGATCAATTAATCAGAACTATATAAACTCAAACTTTACCCGATGAACAGTGGCTGACCGACTGTTCATCGTCTCCGCGCGGAAGCTGCTCTGCTCAGCGACGTACGTGCACGCAAGGCCCCATCCTCCCAAACTTCTTCCATTGCGTTCCTTGGTCCTTGAGGAGTCCAACGCCGGTCGATTGGGTATATTCTGGCAACCGGAGGAGGCGCGACGGCGAGGGTTTCGCCGGCGGCTCCGTGCTCTGTTTTTGCAATTTCGGCCATCCTCAGCTCAATCCGAAGCCGCGATCCTCTGGGGGGTTCTCGGAGGCTCGTGTAGTAATCCTATATCATCAGAAGAGTGGACGGGACTAGTGAAGACAAGTAATCCAGCGATTGCAGCTAAAAATCAGCTCGTGCAAGGCTCTGTCAGCGCCGGGAAGGGTTTTTCTGGGGTTTTCATGGTTCGGGAAGCGAGTAAACACACCAGAGACCACGGAAGACTTCAATTGGATCAGTGAAGCTGGTTTGACACCCAGCTGAGGAGACACAATCGAAGAAGGGAAGGAGGATGCATTTACTGTTCTTGTTCTTCGTTTCTGAACTTTTGGTTTCTGATTGTTTCTGAAATTCCAATTTCTGAATCTTGTTTAACAGTTTAGTTAATCAGTCCTTGTCATTGTGAATTCGAATTAGTTGTTTAAGCCATTGGATTTTGTAGCTAAACTTGCTGTGAAGTGTTCTTGATTTTCCAATTGCTTCGGGTAAGCTAAGCAGACTTCTTTGGCACTGTTCCGTGCCAAGGATACTAATACTGTCCCGTGCCAAAGGGTTTAGGGTTTTGTTGGTTGATTAGTTGTAAGAATTTATGTTTTTGAAGCTCATTACATTTGATTAGTTAGATTTAGTTCATACAGTTGAATTTGTTTCTTCCTCATTTACTATAGTGTTAGTTAGGTTTTTGCAATTCTAGGGTTCATGCTTGATAAGAATAGGTTTCATTTTATTTATAAATTCATTTCATTTCAAAAACACCAAAACCCCTCATTTTTATAGAAAACCCAAAAAGAACGACACATGTAAGCTTAAATTTAAGTAATTTTCTACTAGTTCTTGGAAAAATACGACTCGAGGCCCCTATACTTGATTTGTTTGTATTCATCGTGGATTTTCGATAAATTCATAAATTCTAATTTGCAACCCTACTCGTGACACATTGCAAATCTAGGGTTGTCATTGAGGTTGTGTGCATTTTGTTCAATTTGGTGATTGAAGTATAACTGATACATGGTTGTATTTCTATGTTGCTGTTAGACCTTATGCATGAATGGAATCATGGTTTACAATGAAATATCTATGATAGTATGAAGTTGGTGTTATTGTGATGTTTATATGTTTGGGATGATTGAAAGGGAATGGAATTAGCATGTATTGAGCTGAGTGTATTCAAATCATTGCTGTGCATTGATGAAGTTTATTGCTGTCTTGAAATCTTGAGCTTGTTGAATTAAAGGAAGTAGGCTATGTTGTTGACTTCATGATCATGAATGCAAATGTTGTATGTTGAACCATGGTACATTATGTTTAAATTGAGTAGTTGTGGAAACCGGTTATATGATTGCTTGGATGTTGATTTATGATGTATGATGTACATTGTTGTTGTATGTTGCATATGTAGTTATGTTGTATGCTTGGTTGTACATGCTATATGAATGGGCAGTATGTTGTATTTTAAGGTTGCGTTAATAAATAGAATTCATGTAGTGGGTGTTTGTTGTGTGTAATGAACATGTATGTTTGTGCATATGCCTTGGCTTGGTCTGTAATAATATGTAGATGATGTAATTATGTTCAGATAATTTATGTTTAGTTATGTTGGTAGCGTAATGTGTAGATTTGTGGAAATTGTTGTATATTAATGTAAATAGGATTGTTGATTGTTATTGTCAATTGTAGGATTCAATTGTGAATAAATGAATAAAGTCAATAATAAAACCCCACACCAAATGTCTAGAATAACTCTCCATCATTGAGTCCGAGAGAGACGACTCGGACCTCTCTATGCTACTTTAGCGATAAATAGGGATTTGAAAATAAATAAATAAAAAATTTTGATGGGTGTAAGTGACACAACAAATAAGAAAAAAATGTATATAAATAAATCTCATACAAACACACCGCATCAGCCGTGCGGTGCTGTATCCCTCTTGAAACGCCATTGAGTGTTTCTCGGTTGAACGTTGATTTTTCTGAAAAGAACCTTGCTCTGATACCACTTGTTGGGACCGGTGCATTTGCTAGACGGGGGTGAATAGCAATTCTTCAAATTTTCCTGTGAAATCGTTAGCGGAAACGAAAATAATAGCAAAGAAAAGATCACAATCGCTAACCCCGTTTGTTTACTTGGTATCCACCTCTACGAGGTGACTAATCCAAGGATCTACACACATAGACGACTTTTTTCACTATGAAAAACTCTCCTTTTCAAAGAACATTTTGAAGGCGGAGAAACCCTTACAGAATCAGTCTCTTCCTTTCACAGAATATAGAGTGAAGTTTGAGGAAGAAGGAAAGAGATTACAGTGATTGAGAGTTATGTCAGAATATCGAAAAATGAACTGTTGTTTTTCTTCGGCGTCGAACTCTATTTTTATGTATTTTCGTACATCAATCGACTGCTCCAAGGGTCAGTCGACTGATGGGCTTCAACGGCTCTTTAATTTGTCAGTTGGCAGTCCCAACGGTAGTTTACCAGTCGACTGCTCCAACACCAGTCGACTGATGCTAGTCGACTGATCGAGTCGACCAAACTTTCTGTTCGAGCACCAGTCGACTTATGAACAGTGTCAGTCAACTGATCAAGCTGAAACCTCTGTGTGTGCTTCTGATCAACCATCAGTCGACTGCATGAACAGTGTCAGTCGACTGATCAAGCTGAAATTCCCCTTTCACTTCTTCTTCAGCCCTTAGTCTTGACGCAAGCCTTCAAACGTCTTCCACCAGCCTCGTGCCCTTCCTTGCACTAGCTTGAGACGTTTCCCTCAGCTTCGTCGTGCTAAGTCTTCCTTTTCCAAGAGGCCGCCGTGCCTCCAGGACTTCATCCTTCGCCAAGAGGCCTCGCCTCCGGGACTTCATCCTTTGCCAAGAGGTCGCGCCTCCAGGACTTCACCAATTGCCAAGACTTCATTCCTGGACTTTCCTGTAGACTCAAACCACACAAGTTAGATCACCAACATTGCCTAACTTAAACTCATTTTAGTCAAACATTAAAATCCAAGTCACTTGGGGCAAGATTGTAGGATCGGAAATACGCTAGAGGGGGGGGGGGTGAATAGCGTATTTTAACGCTTTTCGATATTCGATAAAACTTTGAGTGCGGAAGCGGAAGCGAAAAATCGATTTGCAATAATTAAAGAGTAAGTGCAGAAAATAAAGTACTCGTTTGTTTTTACTTGGTTCACAGCGCAACGCTGCTACTCCAAGGCCCACGGTCTTTGACCGTTTACTTTGGGCAATTCACTAATGCACTTGCTTCTTTACGAAAGCAAGTGTGTCGAAGAAAATCTCGGTACAAAAGATTGTTTACAAATATTGCTGAAATATTAAGTGCGCTTTGTTACCGAAGTTTTGAAGCCCGTGTTCGCTCCCCGGAAGTTAATCGTGTCGCCTCGGTGTGTTAGGAAGTCGTCTTGAAGTAGGCGCAGCACCGACGTCGAGTTTGGAGCACTTGGGAGTCGCGAGAACGAGCGAAACAGGAGAATGAATGGTGTTCTCGAAGGCTGGTCGCGGGTCTCTTTTATAGCAGGCCTGAGTCGACTCAGATCGCCATCTGGGTCGACTCCAGCCGACGTGGCAGCTAAAATTTGATCCGCTTCGGCGCTTATCCCTTCTGAGTCGACTCTGGTCCGGCTCTGGGTCGACTCCAGTCGCGGTGGCGGCGGTGGCGATAACTTTTTGACCTGAGTCGACTCAGAACGGCATCTGAGTCGACTCCAGTCCCGCTGGCGACGACTTTGACGCGCAGACTTCCGGATTTGGGCTGATTAGGCTGGAGTCGACTCCAGAACCTATCTGAGTCGACTCCAGACCCGAAAATCAGAATTTTTGGACCGGAGTTAGCTTTCGTCGAGCTTTTCTTTCCTGCACAACAAGTTAGCTCGAAACATAATAGTTAAAGAACAGGTCGGTTCACCGAACCGGCTTCGAGTCTTAACTTCGGATCTCCGGTGAGATCCTGGGTTAGACCGGCGCCTACTGTTCCTCGTAGGAACGCGTCCTCACCCACTCCCCTCGGGAGAATTTACCTGATGCCAACCAAGTCCTCCTGACCTGTTGGACTTTTGCTCGGCTCTGTCGTTGCCCCCCAGGACTTGAACGCAACTGATCCTCCTGATCAGTCCATTCTTCTCTGCAACTTGGTCCTCCTGACCAAGTCCATTTCATCTGCAACTTGGTCCTCCTGACCCAAGTCCAGATCTTGCCTGGTGCACGTTGACTCTGCCAAGTCTTCTTGCCTAGCCACACTAGGACTTTACCTGTTCTCTGCAAACTCATTTCAATCTGGTTAGCCAAACCACATACTTAACTTGATCCTAGTTCCATAATCAAAACATAGGTTTGACCTGCTAGTGCTTCCTGCACTAACAGTCCTTAGACCTGAAGTCACTACGGTTCCCTACATAAGGAGTTATGTACTTTGGTATCGTCAAACGTCACCCGTAATAGGGTGGACTATAAAGGCGATCACTGGGTATGTAACAAATTATGTGAAGGGATGTGAGTGATGTAGATAGAATCTATCCCTCTCATATAATGAGAGTGATATCTTGCAGCCTCTTGACAGAGTAGGACTACAAAATGCATGGTCATGCTCAAATGAGTCGATATGAGATATTGAGCTCATTTACTTGAGTGAATCTACTTAGGGATCAAGAAATATAAAGATTAATATCGAGGATGACACGGTATATGCCTTATTGATCAATTTAGATATCGAGAATAGAAGGACAATATCATACATTATAGTAGTCACAGAAAAGTTAGTTGGATCTCGACTTTCTCATCACTTAGGTAGTAATGATGCATTGCTAGATGTCGCTCATTGTTTATGTGTCTAAAGCGGTTAGACACACTACCAACATTACAATTACCAATGTTACGAGAACCTATTGGGTCACACACAAAGGACACGTTGCTTCGGAGATTGATTGGTTTTAGTTTAACTAAAATATGATCTAAATTGGATTAATTGAGTTAGACTCAAGTGAATCCAATTGGATTATGGGATTGAGTCTAATTTGAGTTAGACTCATCTAGATTAGACTCAACCAAATTTGAATGAGATATTAATTCATTAAAATGTTTAATAAATTAATTATAGAGAAAGACCAAGGGTTTTTCTCTTCATTGGATGAAGAGAAGATGAAGAGCCAACATGAAAAATATGTGCTCTATTTGAGTTTTAATTAGTTTTAATGTGGAGAAGTTAAAGAGGCAAAAATCTTTCATATTCATGAGATGAATATAAAAGGTTTTTCTTACATTTTTTTTAAAGAGGACAAGCCATTTGAGCTCTTTTCTCCCTCTTGGCCTAATACCCCTTTTCTTCCTCCTCCTCCTTGTTTTGGCTGAATCACCTTGTGTGGTTAGCACTACAAAAGGCGATTCTTCTCCAAAGCTTGAGATTGTATTCGTGTGGATATGCATAGAGGCACGAATGCTTGAATGCGCAAGAGATCTGGCAAACCGAGGACGAGCGGAACAAGCAAAGGGCACGCAACAAAAGTATAGATCTATTAAATAGAAAAATCAAACTTCGTACGAGTTTTTCTTGCGCATAGATCGCTCGTTGGGATTCTATTTTCGCTATGAATGTTATTATTTATCACATAGTAATCCCTACAGTTTGACCATGGTTGAATACTTGAATTAAAAAAAGCATGGGCTGAGCTATGGTTGAATACTTGAATTGGAAAAAAATATAAATCCTCTTGTGGGTCATGGTTGACTACCCAATAGAGCATGGCTAGCTTTAGTGAGGGGCGAATTATGAAAATTTAGCCATTAATGTCCAATAATGTTAGTGTTACCTAGATTTACTATGGAGACCGATGGAAAACTTCCATAGAACTGGATCAGTCATCTCCAGAATTAATTGGTTCGAAGTGCTAGAGACCTAAGTTAGCAAAAATAATAAAAATAACAATTCTATTGTTAGTGCTTCAGGAGACTATTTAAACTAATAATTTTGATTAAACTATTAGATGAACCTTAACTTATAGAAATTTCCAAATAAATAACTGTGTACAACTCTCGTGTTTGTTATTGCTATTTTTTTATTCCATATTTCCATATTAAAAATTTGGCCAAAATTGCTATGGTTACTATAATGGTCAATACTACAGACAAGAACTCTAATTTGTTCGCTAGACCCTTTGACCTCATTTTATGCTTTTGTTTTTAATTCAAACTAGTTTAGGTATATATATATAGTAATTTTGAGTAAAACTACTAAATTTTCACAAGTGGCCCCTGATAAGTGACTTTTGAACGGGATAAATTAAGATTATATGGTGTTATTTTTATCATTTTCTTTATCAATAAATGGGGTTTGAGTATATTTCTTTAACTTGGATTAATTTGATGTCTTCATCTTATTTCATATTAATTTGAGGTAATTCACGGATATTAATTTGCGATATTTGATTTTGTAAAAAATTAAGATGAAGATAATAATTTTTAAATAATTACAATCAAGTTCAATTGTAAAGAATTGAAATCAGATCAAGAAAATCAATTTAAAAAGCTCACGAACAGGTCCAATTTAGAGAAAATCAAGTCTGGCTCGGGTCTGGTTCACTTCGAATCCGAATTTGATTCGTTTCTGGCTCAATCTGGTTAAATTCTGATTTAAGCCAGCCGGTTGAGCATAGGCTTATAAGTTTGGTCCGGTTTAGCGCGCAAAGAGGGGCTCAGCCAGATTAGGCCTTCTACGAAAAATCGTGTTCATGTAGCTTCATCGTGATTTTCGCTGCGCTCCCATCCACTACCTTCTCCGCCGATCATCTTCCCTTCTCCGATCATCTTCTTCTTCCTGATTAGCAACAAAGTGGCGGCCGGCGTCGACGCAACCGTAGGAGACCTCGTCGTGAGCGGTTTGCTCTGACGAGCAACTTCTTCACCCCTGTCGGTCGTGAATCTGTCTCCGTGGGTGGATCATCTCTGGCAATTGGCGGCCGACGGCATTCAGCACAGCAGGGACGCGCCGTCGTGAGCGGTTTGCTCTGAGCGAGCTCCCTATCCATCCGCATCCACCGGAGTTCGGCAAGGGATGCCCTACTTAACTCGGACCATCTCAGCCACCGAGGATACGAGGTAAGGGTTCCATTCGATTTCTAATCCCTGTCTGTGGTTTGCAGCAGGAATTAGGCTCGGCAGCTATCGATCTCTATCTTCCCCGACAAAAATCCATCGAAATTGGCCAGCTCCGGCGAGGTCCACCATTCCGTATTGGCGCGACTCAACCAAGAGAGTGTCATGTCTTTGTTTTGTGCCAATTGGGGAAAATCCTAAATCTCTAACCCTAACTCTGTTTTTTTTTCTATTCTGTTCCGATCATAGAATCAAAAAACCCTCTTGTTTGATTTGTTCTTCCCATTGTGTAATTCATTTGGGTGTTAAATGATTGTGAATTTGAATTGATAATCAACTTTGTTTCATGTTGTAGCTGGTTGAATAGGAATGGAAGGGTATTTAGTCCGGTTGTGAGCTTTTATATTTGTTGTGACTTATGTAAATGAATTATGTGGATTATGTGTTGGTTGTTGAATGTTTATATATAAAGTATTTTGTGTTGTTGAATTTGTGATAACGAATGGAATTCATTTTGTATGTTGAAGTTATAAGATAATGAAATGAATCATGGAATAGGTTATTGTTGTTATAGATGGAACATAGTGTGTGTTGCGTAATTTTGTGTTTGATATTTGCAATGGACTTGCATAAAATTGTTCTTGAATTGAAAGGGATGGAAGAAAAGTCTTTCTTAGGGTTGTTGAATGTGTCTATAGTAGAGTTATCTGATGTGTTGTGAGATGTATAGGAACTGGAAATGATATTCAAATTGATGATGTGCTTGTTCAGAATGTTGGAAATGGAATGTGTTTGTGAAAAATGAATGGATTTTGTGGTTGTCATGAGTTGTGGATGATGAACATGTTCTTGTTTGTTTTAATCAATTATTGATATATGTTGTAGTGTTTATTCATGTTTAGATAACTTATATTTAGTTGTATATGGTTAGTGGAATAAATTGTAATTTATGAAAATTATTGTACTTTAATATAATTAAGTAAACTGGGATTGATATTGTAAGATGGATTGTTGTTTGAATTAATTTGTGATTAGGATGTATAATAGGTCTTAAATTATGAATTATATATAATTAATATTCTTTTATTAATTGTAGAATTTAATTGTTAATAAATAGATCTTATAGATGTTTAGAAGTGAATAAGGTCAGCAATAAAAAAAATTTCGTATTATATATCTAGGATAACTTTCTATTATTAGTTTCACGAGAAAGGCTATTCCAACCTCTATTATACTATTTGAATGATAATTAAGGATTTTGATTAATTATAAATTTTAATTTTGAAATGTATGAATGAGAAATAAAATTTTAAAAATAAATAAATAATAATCTAACAAAAATACCCCATCAACCCTTCTATGTTTTTGTTCCTCTGCACTCGTTCTATGTTTTTGTTTACCAAATCAAATTAGTTTGGGTCAATGTAATAGCTTTGGGCAAAATTGCTATATAGATTAAAATTCTCCAAATTCAACAAATGCCATTCACTTATCATGCTTCATGATGAATCCTATGTACTTATCGTGCTTTCTAGACACTTTGACTAGTATGCTTTTGTTTTCAATCCAAACCAGTTTACGTCAATGTAATAGTTATGACCAAATGTGCTAGCGAATATAGTCCAAACTCATGGTTTCCTATGCATTGAGTCCAATCATATAACTAATGTCAAATGCACGCCACTTTCAGTAATAAATTTGTAACTTTTCGAGCCATAGCAATTAGATGCTCCTGCACATCATCGCCATTCGTCTTGGTGACCAAAATGAGAATCCGGGGTTATTTCAAGTGATATATCAACTGTTCACATCAGTTTACAAACATGGTTAATTCTCACAAAATTGCAACTTCATTGAATTGGTTAGCCTGACTTTCACAATAGAAAAAAAAAAGAGACAACCGTACCCAAGGATATAGGATTAGCATCAAGTGAGTGATTCACAAGTTAGTACCTTTGCCAGGAAAGGAATGAGGAAAGAATTTGCAATCTAGTTGTTATAATGGCGCAAAAATTATATACATCGCATCTTTACCCGTCAAACCTATAAACTGTGTTCCTTACACTCACCAGAAATGAAAGATGGTTCATCCAACAACACAATTCAGGACAAATGCTGGTTCATAGAGTACATTGTCAAAGTTTCTGATAGCAGAAATTAAACTTGATATATCTTGTATGTTGTCTTTGTAAAGTTGGAAGATAATGTGGTTTGATTAGTGATATATCCAAAGTAAGGTTTTCCATTCTAGTTCAAGGGGACCTTCTGAGAGTTGATGGAAAATATCTAGACAACCACCAGTTCAACCTTGATGCATTATTTCACCGAGCAGAGAATTGAACATATCTTCTCTTCCATATTGACTTCTTTCACAAAGTAATCTTGAAGCATCAACTAAGTTTAATGAAAAATGATCCATTTCTTCAGAACCCAAACTTTCAGAAGCAACATGGTAGTCTGATTTTCTCTCCTCCCACTCCAAGTAAGGAACATCACTCTGTTCCATTATGCTCCAAAGATCATGTGTCTCGAAGTACTTTGACTTTGTATATGGGATAAGTGATTGCTCCATGGAACAGCAAGAAAACTCATTTAATTGGTTCCAGCACTCAGTTCTGGTTGAAATTTCATCACTAAAATCACTGCCGTGATTGTTGTATTCAGAAGTTGAAATGCATTGTATGATAGGAGGAGAAATAATATAGTCACACGGCTCCCAACTTTCTGCTTTAACTAGCTCCAAGCTGGTTTGGTTCTTTTCTAAAATACCATTTTCAAGAGGAAGCCAATTCTGAATAGGCAGAAAATCCGTATTATCATGTGAAGGTTGTCCAACTTTGTTATAATCCCATAACCATTCGTGATGAAAAGACAAATCCTTCTCAAGGTATTTTTTGGTAGTAGATGGATAGAGTATGCTTCCTACCATCTGGTTCTTAATACCAAAGAAGCAGGGTTCCAATGGAACAAGTGAGTGGACTTTGTCACAAAATATGTTCTGTGTCCAATCTCGTGGTCCTTCATAAAACACTTTAGTTGGATGAAAAAAAAAAGATGGAATGTTTCAGGTTCTAAACCATGGAGATCAGCACAGATGATTAATAATGAACGAAAAAGGTTGAGAAACATACATTGAGATTCCTTTTCAATCCCCAATCGTTGGAGGAGTTTGGAGATTAAATGAAACCTGACACACTGAAGTGTTAGATTGCATGCAATAGAAAGTTAAAAAGTTTCTGATGGGGAAAAATGACCTGTTAAATTCAATCTTTCCTTTTCCTTGGCAAGATGACTCCACTAACTCAAGTAACCTACTCCTCTTCTTGGAAAAAATCCTACCATTTCCATATTCTAATACAAAGAGTTCTATAGTCAGGTTTAACCATCCATTAAACATTGAAAAACAAAGGGATCATCAGGATGAAAACTAGTTAAATATGATTGTTCATCAAGAGCTAGCATGAAATGTATTCTAATTAGTAGATTCCTCTTGAGATTTGATTAGTGGCTACTCATTTCAAAGCTTAATCTGTTCCAAATGGGCCTAGCATACATATGTAATCCTGTAAGTTAGAACTATGATCAAACACCCCTCCTGTTAAATGGGGATCCAATTTGACCAGGTTAGACCACGAAGCAGGATAACAAAATCGGAACAATAACAAAAGATGTAATAAGCATATCAGAACTCAGAAAATGCCTGGAGAAATAGGAACATAACTCTAATTAACAGGATGTGCTATATAGATGCCGTGGTAGTTTTCACTGTCTTAATCTCTAGGAAAACAGCAGAAATTTAATAGTCCTTGGTTGCATAAGTTTGAATAGCATCAAGTCACAAAAAAAAAAAAAAAAGGAGAAAAATTATAAAATCTCAAACTTGTTGATTGACAGTATGAGAATGAGTATAGTTTGCCTGATAGACAAATACCATTTTCTTTTAACAGTTGTTAGCATTCCTCTGTTGGTAAATTAAGCAAGGTAGCCTAAATAAAAACTTAGATATTGGACCAGTAATAACCAGCCAAATCACACATATAAAAACTTAGCAGAGTCAAGGACACACATAAGGGACTGACAACTGAAAGCTGTCCAAGTTATCATAATTCCATTTTTCCTTGTTACCATGTCTTAGATTTTCTGTTTTCAGGAAAATAGCACGGAAAGAATGCACATGAGGATCACTCTTCAACCTTTTGCTATGAATATATCAAGTATTGAGACAATTCCTCACCAATGTAACATAGAATTGGTTTAGACAAAAATACGGAACTATAATTGAAATGCTAATATTTGCAAAAGAGGATTTTCGTTGTTAAATTTTGCATTATCTTAGAAGAATTAGTATGATCTCAGAAGAACAAGCAATCACAAGGGTCAAGGAAACAATGGTTTCTTAACCTGGTTTACAAATTAGCAATTTGACTGAAACCAGAGTCAACTGTGGTATTGGCTATTTTACCTATCAAAGGAATCTTAAGCGATCTTCATGCAAAAAAAAAAAAAAAAAAAAAAAGATTAAAAAAAAAAGAAATTGCCTATATATTCTCGCATGAAAAAGGTCTCTGCATGGGAGGTGACTATGTACTAAGGAGATGTACATCCCTCCAAATCTTTTCCTATTTCTACAAGGAGTTTTAGTTCTGTAATTTTGTTATCTAAGGAAATGTACCAAAAAATCTAATGGAAAAAACTCCAAATCAAAATGCAGTTATTAAAGCTAGTGCTCACCATATGTCCATGACATATTGCTAGGTGAAAAAGGTCTCTGCAGAACAGGTGTTACATCCAAAATGGGCAACATTGATCTGTTCATGTTGTTTCTGAATTCAACTGAATCCATTAGATCTGGAAAATAAAAAAAGAAGCGAGAATGCCTATTGTACATGCATATAAGAAAGATTACAACAAGAGTCTATTCTAATGCTAACCATATTCTTCCAGAACTTTAGAAGGTGAAACTAACATCGCTTTAGCAGCAGGTGTTATCTCTCTTCCAGACTCATGCCTTGAAGTTATTAAATCGTTGATTTCTAGAAAGAAAGAAAATACAGCTTGCTCAGCCCCAAGGAATTACAAGGAAGCCATTAGAGTACAAGAAATACTTGAAGAGATAGAGTGAAAGCATGTGGTCTAGAGGAACCTCGTGTAACTTCTGTTTGTGGAGATGCACTTGTGTGAACCTTTTTCATGGGAAAGTGAAAACTCTGATGGTTTTCATGGTTTTTCTTCTGCATCTCCATAAAAAATTTGTACTCGGAAGTCTTTGGATCACCTGCTGGACAAAGATATAATATTAGATGACATCTATAAGGTCACGTGGAATGCGCATTGAAGCATGTTACATGTAAATGGTTTTACAAGGAGAGAACATTGGACAATGTAGAGTTGCAGTATCCAAGGGCAGTGGTTCCATATTGCTCTGAAACTGAATGAGGAAAATATACAAATCCAAACATAACTATACGGAGTGAATCCTGTAATACAAAGTAGTAGACTTGTGACCATAGCTTTACATCTCAAGTCACACTAGGAGGATGGGTGAGACATACCAATCAGAAAATATGTCAAGATGTGCAGAGGTGGCACAAGCAATAACTGACACTCTTGTTGTGCCATTAGATGAGGCTATATGTGTCATGCCCTAAGGGAGCTCTTCCCAAATGAACTTAATTTTATAGACATGCTCATATGCTAGCTACTTGATTGTGTTATTGATGTAGGATTAGAAAGTGTGCTGGAGGAGGAGATGAATAGCGCTTCATTTTGACTTAGTCGTCATGGATTGTTAGTACACGGCTAAAATAATAACAATAACACAAACATAGACAAACCAAACTAGGATTTATGTGATTCGGTAACCCCCAAGGTTCCTACACCACTATCTATGTATCAAGTGTGAGTCACTATCTTTCTCCTTGTCAGAAATCCTCCGGAGGTAGAAAAATCTCTTACAAGTCTCTTTACAACAATGCACAAAGACAAAAACATATAATATTGAGAATAAAATAAAACACAAAGTTACACCAAGTCGATCTCTTCTGAAAGCCCTGAATGTGCCCAACACTCATCCTGAAACCTCCTAGATCACATAAACAGT
>NC_133879.1:7789325-7807955 GCF_044706935.1 Curcuma longa | reverse complement strand
ATATATATATATGCACGACTTTGTGCAAGAAAAAAAACAAATTAGAAATACAATGGAAAGTGAATCAATTTATCCAAATTCTTTCTCTTGTAGCAGCTGGTTACTTTCTTTGCTATGATTTGATTCTGATTCTTTGCTATGATTTGATTCTGACAGATTTGTTGCTGTAATCTTTGTTTCCAATCTTGTTTGATTTGATTTCCTTTCAGTAATTTTCTTATCATAAATGACCATAGATTTTGTTAAAAATTCTAGCTATTTTAATCAGTTTCATAATTGAAAATACTCATTCTATTGTTGTTGTAGGACATCTGAGCGGAGTGCAACGGTAGGACATCCGGGTTGTGACCTAGGGACCCACGGTTCGATCCCCAGCTACGGCGTATTTGTAGGAATTTTCCTCCAAATGGGGAACACAATCAAAGGATACTGGGCATCTGGATTAGCCGTCGTATGCGCTTCCCGATTTACCCTGGTGGTCGGTGGGAAACTTCCGTGGGACCGGCCACCCCCAGGGATTGTCAACAGGAAGAGTAAAAATAAGATGAATCAACTTGTTAATTAAATAAATATATTAGATTCAATATATAAGTAAACGATATAGTTATAATGTATAACTATAATAATGAGAAAAAAATCACTTGTCAATCAAATTGTAGGTTCCTAATTTATTTGTTTCAACTAATCTTCAACATAATTCAAAAATAATTGATAAATTCTAAAATCTTTCATGGCCAACAACATCAAGCTTACAATGATCCAACTGCACTCTCAAATGGTGCAAATCTTGTGCATCGAAATTAAGAGGATAAAATTTCTCCGCAAGTTGATAAATGTGATCAACATTAAGAAGCTTAAAGTTTTCTTTAGATTCCAAAACACAACTAAACTTAAGAAGTTCGAATGTTTCATCCTTGAATCTACTATTAAGCTCAACTTGAAAATCTATTGCAATAGTAAATACATCAATATATAGTGGTGCTCAATTGTGGTTGAGTCATTTTGTTAACAAGAACGACTTGTAGCAGATTTATAATGAGCTTCCATGTGAGGTATCTCAATGTCATACATGGCATAAACTTCTTTCACATAACTAAGTAGAAAAATAAATCCTTCTTCTCTTAAAGAATGAAGCAAAATTTTAATAGTTGAAACATAGTCCATTACATTTAAAATATTTAGAGATTTCTCTTGCAATGCTCGACAAAATAGATTTGTTATCCCCATTATCTTTTGCATCAAGTGTAATATGAATATGAAATCAAAAGGCTTTATTGCAATCAACAAACCACTAGCATTACCACGGATGGAGTTATAAGACCCATCATCCACCATGTTTTCTAACATGGTAATCACAAAGCTATACATATCAATCATACCACAAATTGAGTTAAAATTAGAACTCCGATGAGTCTTTCTGGACCATAGTAAATTTTCAATTTGATTACATCCTCTATCGGTATCACGTTCACCAATAGCTATCATATACACAACTTCAATTCCTTGAGTAGAATGTAACTCGATCAACATGACATTTAGGAGACGTGGTAATGTGATTACAAATGAAATTCAATTTTGAAAATAATAACCAAATGGATACCTCTTTTTTAGTAGCTATAGTTAATGCTAGTTGAAGTCAATGAGCGAAACAACGTACATAATATGCACATGAATAATCTTTCAAGAAAAAAGTCTGTAATCCATTGCAAGAGTCACGCATATTGCTAGCACCATCATGTCATTGTCCTCGCATGTTGTGGATATGCAAGTCATAATGACCAAGAGCATCAGATATTTCTTTCTTAAGTGTTGCAACAGTTGTCACATGTATAATGACAAGAAACCACTCTCATAAAAAGTCATCAATATCTACAAATCTTAATATAATAATCATCTACTCCTTGTTAGATGTATCTTTTGCTTGATCAACTAAAATGCAGAATTTTGCATCTCCAATTTCTTTACAAATCTTGATTCTCACCTAGTTGGCAAGAATAGTCAAATATTTTTCTGAATATCTAGTGAAATATAAGGATTTTTTTGGAGCTTTCTCGAAGATGATGTCCCCAATATTCTCATTCAATTTTTCATAAATTTTATCATCTAGATAAATTTTTTGCGATTATTAGAAGATGGAGATTCATCATGCCCTCTAAATGCACATGCTTGCAAAGTGAGCCATCAAATACTTTCAATAGTTGTTGTAAGCCACAATATGTTCTTCTGCTTTTCTTTTGAAGATTGTTCATTTATCACTTTGTCTATTTGACAAGCTATATCCATCAAATTATCAAGATATTCTACAACATTGTTACGTGGTCAAGTATTACATCCTATATGCATCAAAAATGTACATCTATCCCCATCATTAACTCACTTTCAATATTTGAATACATCCATCATAAATGTAGGATTGCAAGAATGCTTATGTTCAAACAAGAAGCATGGAAAGCAAAATGCAACATCTTTCGAAGGAGAGTAATCTAACCAAGCAAATTTCTTAAACCAATGACTTTGGATTCGCCAATTTTGACTTCCGAATTTGGTTGGTGGATATTCATTCTTAATAGGTTGATATGACCCATCTTAATATAAGCCTGTCTAATTTCATCCCTTTGATTAACAAGATATTTCCATATTGGAGTACGTATATGTGTCGGATTAGGTTCAAGAGAATTGACATGAACATTAATTCTAGGAGATTTGTTAAGTTGTTGATCACTGACATTTGATATATCAATATTGGATGGAGAATATGACTTGTGGATATCTACTCTTTTGCTTTAAAAAATGAGTTGATAGTTTTTCTTTTCTTCATTCCTCGAATTTCTTATATTAAAGTGAATAAATGCAAAAATTATCGTCATAATAATGGAAAAATACCCCTTAGTGACAAATTTGATACAACATGATATGAAGTTACACGTTGCTAATATCGAAGCAATAATAATGAAAAGTAACTAAGTATATAAATAAAAGTAACTAAATTAATTAATAAACATGTTAACAAATTTAATCAATTTACCAAGCTATCAATAAAGAATAAATCAATTTAATAATCTAATCTATCTAACATCGAATCATTTTATCTAATGGATTAAACTAATTATTACTAATCAATTCAATTAAATTGATATATTGATATTAATCATCTAATTAAATTAACCTTAATTAATTAACAAATTAATTAATCAAATTAGATTTAATTAACCTATTAATTACCTATGGGTCAGGGTAGCTACGGGTGGTCAGCGTTGGTGTTCAGGTGACAATGGTTGTGGTCGAGTCGCGATAACAGGGTGGAGTCGATGTTGTTTTGGAAGGTAGAGCAGTGGCAACGAAACTCTCGACGAAGAGAGCAGTGAATGCGACATAGTCAGGGGCGGAGCCACGAGGGAGGCAGGTAGGGGTCACCGCTAGACCCGACCATGGTTCGGAACCGACGGTTCTACGGTTCGGAACCGACGGTTCGGAACCGACGGTTCGGAACCGACGGTTCGACGGTTCGGAACCGCCGGGCGGGATAGTGATTATCCCGGGGGCGATATTCGAATCCGTGGGTTCGACTGCGAACACCGGAAACAATATTCTAAAACCTGTTAATTTGAAAGAATAACAAGAGATAGAGAAATAAACGTCATTGCCGAAACTTTATTAAACCAAAACTTCTTCTCTAAACATCAACTCATAATATGTTTATATAGACTCAAACTCTAAGAAAGATTCTTAAAAAAAAAAGAAAAATTTCTTAACAAATTCGAAAAGAAAGATTCCTAATAAAAAGAAAAATTTCTTAACCGACTCAATTCCTAAAAATCCTAAATAGATTTTAAAAATCTAAAAATAAAAAAATAAAACTTTTCAAAACTACTCTAAATATCAAAAATTTCAAAAATTACTAAAAATAAAAATTTATCAAAATTAATAATAAAAATCTTTGGATGCTCCTACATCAGTAGCCCCAGATTGAAAGAAACTCATCCTCGAGTTTAGAGTAATGTCAGGTGGCCGCCCAAGAAGAAGATCGATCGTCTTGCACCAAATCAATAAAATTCATTAGTAGTTGCTGGACTTTAGAAATTCTCGTCGATCCACTGACGAATATAATATCAGGAGGCCACGGGTTGATCATTTTCCTTGTTGGTAGCCTCAATTGTCCTTTTTGCCCAAAAGAGATGTTGATAGCCTCGATTTCTTCTCATCACAGCTTAAAGGGGAATATAATTGTATCAGAAGACATAAATTAATCATGTTGTTAGATGCTCCTGCATCAGACGACCCAGGTTGAAAAGAACTCATCCTTGAGTTCAGGATAGTATCTTCAAAATAAAAAATCTTTAAGTGCTGATGAATCAGAAGTCGTTGCTTAAGTGGTGGAATGGGAGAAAGATCCTCTGATATTAACTCTGTCAAATCTTTAGGCAGTTGTTGTACTTCTAATAGAAAATAAACTGCATTCTCAGATAATCTGCCATCTAGAATTTCATAATCATCACCATGAAATACCTTGTCATACACGGGCTCACTAATTGACTCGATCTCGTCTTCATCATAAATTGGATCACCGACTATTTCGATCTTGTCGTCCATATCTTTTTCAAGAAAAATTGTATCCAAGTAAAAAGAAAATAACTTATGACCTTTAAGATTTCGGACACTACCATCATAGTGTAAGGCTTCCTCATTTGGAATTTGTCTATCATGATCTTGATTACGTACCTTACAATCTTTAAGATCTTGCGTTGTTAGACACTGGAACTCGGTCTCATTTTCTTCATGCTGAATGAATTGGGATGTCAAATCAATGTAAGGTGAGACGATGGAGATTTGGACTTCGTCGATAGATGAACCATGCTGTTGATTACCATCGGACAAAGTGGGCTTTTGGTCTTCGATCAACGCTTCGTCTAGGTCTATCTCCTCTTCATCAACATCGTCATAAACTGGATCACCAAATATTTCAATCTTGTCATCATCTTCGCCGCCTCCTATGATTGGACGATCAGAAGAGTAGGACTGATCATATTCGATGTTGTCGAGTTCTGCATCTTCATGGTTGTCCTCACCAACGTAGGAGGAAGGCGGTGCGTAGAGGTGTTGTGGAGTTGGCGTTCTCTTGAAGTTGTAGTTGGTGGAGCGATTGATTCCAAATCTCTCGAAACCAAACTTGTGCTTCGACATCTCTCCTCGATTGGAAATTAATGAATTTTCAAAAGGAGAATAAAGGAACTTACGACTTTTATGATCTTGTGCCTCTAGACGCTGGAATAACTTTGTGATTTGCCTCTGTAGATCTTGAAGTATCTCGTCCCGAGTGCTACGATCACGGTGTGAGGCTTCTTTAGTCGGAACCTGCCTATCACAACCACGATCACGACCTCGACGATGATCCATCGAATCTGAGAGCTTACTTCTACGATCTTGTGCAGCTAGACGCTGGGATAACTTGGTAACTTGCCTCTGTAGATCAAGAATCTCATCTTGCGTGTAACGTTCACGGTGTGAGTCTTTCTCTGTCAAAACTTGTTTGTCACGACCATGATAACCACCATGACGATGATCCATCGGATCTGAAAGCTCTGATACCAACTGACGCCGGGCGGGATAGCGATTATCCCGGGAGCAATATTGAATCCGTGGGTTCGACTGCGAACACCGGAAACAATCTTCTAAAACCTGTTAATTCGAAAGAATAACAAGAGATAGAGAAATAAACGGCATTGCCGAAACTTTATTAAACCAAAACTTTTTCTCTAAACATCAACTCATAACATGTTTATATAGACTCAAACTCTAAGAAAGATTCTTAAAAAAAAGAAAAATTTCTTAACAAATTCAAAAAAAAAGATTCCTAATAAAAAGAAAAATTTCTTAACCGACTCAATTCCTAAAAATCCTAAACAGATTTTAAAAATCTAAAAATAAAACTTTTCAAAACTACTCTAAATATCAAAAATTTCAAAAATTACTAAAAATAAAAATTTATCAAAATTAATAATAAAAATCTTTTATTTTTTTTTGTAGTGATTGAAGTAGTTTTGACTAATATTAAAATAATTTTAATTGATACTTAAGTAGTTTAACTAGAATAATTTTAGTTAAAATTATTATAATAATATTGAATAAGTTTGATAAAGAAAATATTTTTAGATAAAAAATTAGAATGAAACGTCTTTTTAATTTTTTTTACTATAGGATATATTTTTAATTTTTATAATTAAAATTATAATTTTTATCCATATTTTATGTGCAGCCTAGCTCATCGTAGACCTGACTCTCTGGGTCAGATCCGGCTTAGATTCATAATCGAGTTAATGGATCGATTAATCGACCCTACTTGATCCTCCCAACTGAATTAATTATGATTCAAGAGTCTAATTAACTATCGAACTGAAGGTTAATCAATATCATTGTGGCGCTATTTCACCGTATTTACAAGAATTTTTTTTTAAATGAGGAGCGCAATTAAAGGATGCTGAGCATCTGGGCTAGTGTGTATATTTCTCGATTTACCCTAGTGGCCGATGAAAAACTTCTGTGAGACCGGATCGATCACCTTTAGAGAGAATCATGGGGCTAATTAAGATTTATTTTTTTTAATCACCATCATCCAGTTGTCAAACCACTAATTAATTGACGAGTCTGATTGTTGGGAAAAGAGGTTTTTTTATATTTTTTTATGATTGATATTATTTGATATTTTTTTATCAATAATTATTATTTAATATTAATTATTCATTAATCTATAAGGAGCTTATATTTCATCACGCCAACTTAAATACGTTCAAACTTTTTTTTATTTTATTTTTATAAATTTATTATTTTAAAATATTTTTTTAATAATAATAATTTTAAATTATGACAAATTATAAATCGAACAATGAACCGACTGTTTCAAATTATGAATCATAACAGTTTTAAATGGTTAAAATTAAGGATCGATTTATCAAAAACCGTCGAATCCATAGTTTTGAATTGTCAATTTTGAACAGATTTAGCTCATGGACATCTCACCTTGCACAACTTGATTGGTAGACTAGGCTAGGACTCGACAAGATATGATCCAAATATTATTGGGTCATGTCAGGCGCCACTTGACAAAGTCAAATCATATACGATTTCAATCGAATTAACATCTTTACGCACATATACATAATTATTTTTTTATTATTAAAATTAAATACATGAGAAATAATTTTTAAATAACAATGAGAAAATAAATGATAAGGATAATTTCTGTTCTTCGCAATAATTGACTCACCAGGCGTCTAAGTTATTCCAATGTCTAAATCATGCATCATACTTTTTCAAATTACCAAATCACGTACTATTTTCCAAAATACCCCTCATCTCAAATTGCATACTCCAACTAGAATTTCTTCATCCACAACATTGAACCTTGGCTTCAACTCTATTAATATTGTAGTGCCAAAAAGTTTCATTTTACATTCAATGGTTGTCTCCCTGAACTCATATTTTAGTTTGAGTCATCAATTTGAATTGGATCCGTCAGATTAGTCTATCCTATTAAATAATTTAAAGAGATTGAGTTGAAATTTTATTAACTCATTTTAAAGTGAGTTCAGGTAGATTGATCCGTCTAGGTCCGTGATTCATGTAGGTCGGCTCGTGGTGGACTTGGGTTGGTCTCGGGTTGAAAAACTTAATTTTTTTAAAAAAAATTAAAATTAAAGTAAAAAACTGAATTAATGTGTTTGATTGTCTAAACTACAATTCAAATTAAAAAAATTCAACTGAACCCATTTAAACTATAATTCAAACTTTAACATTTTAATTTTTTTTTAATTTTTGACAGACCTGTGGTTTGACCTGCTTAACCCACAATCCTTCTTAGGTTAGATTGGATATTTCTCAATCCGCTAAATTGATAGGTCGACCTATTCCATCCCGTCATATAATGGGTTAGCCTATCAGCTATGGGTTGTCTTATTTGACAGCTCTAATTTTAGTGTCATAATAATAACCTTAAAAAAATTGGGAAAAAAACATAGGTGCAATCCTTTAGCACTGGTGACATTTAAATTTCATAGTATTAATTAATTATCTTATCGATTGTTCAGCATAGAAGAAATCTTTTCACTTTGAAATCTCCTCTATGGTTTCACATTTAGGTTTTCTTGCTTTTCCGCAAATGTATATTTGTGCCATTTCTTTATTTGGAGTTTTCATGATTCATCCTTTACTCACACTTTTACTTATATAATATATGTAACACTCTACTTCCTGGAGTCTTCTCTCGCTTGATATAGTTTTTATATCTCGTACTTTCTTCCTATGTCAAATTAAATTTTCTATGTATAATGACTCATTAATGAATTGTGAACAAGAGTCTATTGTACTTAAGCACATCAAATTCACTCTAAATTAACACATGTTTTCTTGAGGCTCTCTTGAGTGTGATCATGCTCACTCGAGGTCAATTAGATATTTGACAGCGAAGAATGTTGGTGCAATTGATCTCTGATTATGTTTGACCAGGGTACCAATTGAACTTTGATATTTGATCAATATATTTGTGTTGGTGCAATCACCTATTGAGATCGAGTATGATTGATATTTTGATGGATTAGACAAACTGTTTAAGTTTGGATCATTATTGTATTTGATTGTATATTTGAGTCATGCAGGACTTAGAGATATGCACATGGAGACGACTTAGCGTGGCCAAGATCGGATGATGATTCAAAGGCTTAAGGTCTATGAAGTTCAGAGAAGGATAATGTGGAGCATATGAGAGATTGCAAGACGAGGAACATTGGAGTATGATTGAGCTAAAGAAGCAAGCCTCATAGGCAAAGACATGAAGGATGGAATGAGGAAGGTAGTAGGCTCAAATCATCTAGTGGCTGAGTAGCTTGATAGGAGATGGCTTCAGCATGAAGGTAAACTCTTGGTGAGTTGAGTGTTAAAAGAAATTATACTTGGAAAAGGGTAGAATCTCAATATAGATAGACTGGACTTTACAAGTGGTTAAAGTCACTAAACCAATCGACTTATAGCTAAGTTATTGACTTAGCAGCTTTCAATAGAAGATTTTTTTTGAAGTTATCTGGTCCAATCAACTAATGGATTAGATTAGTCGACTAGTGAAACCCCAAATGAGAAGATTTGGGATTTTTTTTTATAAATTCATTGTATATCAGTTGACGGATATGAAATATCGATCAATTGTTGGTCCAATTGATTGGTGTTAGGTGGCCAATGAACAAAATATTTTTGTTCACAACCAAGTTGACTGCAAAGTTGAATGATCAAGGTAGTTGATTAATGACAAAATATCAGTCAACTGTTATTACAAAAGCTAATGTAGAAAGAGCCATTGATAAAACAACAATAATTGAATTTGCTGATGACAACAGTGGAACAATCGACTGATAAATATTCCTAGCCAATTGTTGTGCATTTTGCAACAATGATAAATAAGATGGATTAAGGCTATAAAAGGAGCTTGTGGTAAAGGATCAAAGGCTAACGTTCCTACTAACAATTTGAGCAATCTTTGAGCCTTCTTGTACTCATTTGAGATTTTCTCTTGTGAACTTCATTGTTATCCCTTTAAGTGAAGTGTAAGATGCTTCTCCACCTTCGATATTTGACTAAGAAGGAGAAACCTAGCAGTTGTTTGGGGTTGATCCACTTGAAGGGTTGGCAAGTTGTGAATTAGGAGCTTGAGGTTGTTGAACCACATTACATCTTAGTGTTTATTGGTTGGCTTGTCTTTATTTCATTTCCACTGCATTTTATATTGCTAACCTTGCCAAGTGATTAGAAAGAATAACTTAACTTGTTAAATTAGGGTATTCAACAGTTTGATAGTTGAGCAATGAGTTAAATATATCAAGGTTGATTAGATACTTAACAAAAGAGAAATTCAAATGAATTAATGTTGACAAGATATTTGGTTGATAGGGAGTCTTAGTGAGTAAGGTAGACAAGACACTTGGTATTGCAGAAACTCAACAAGTGACAATGTAAATCTTAACAGGTCAAGAGGATTGAATGTTAGGTGTATAAGGGGAGTCATAATAGGTCAAGAGGACTAGATGTTAGACATTTAATGGAAAGTTTCAACAGGTTATGGAGGACTAAAGTTTGAAAAATTCCTAGTTCTATGGGGAGATCAAGTGTAGAAGGAGGCGATTATGATGCATTGTAGTGCATTTAGAGAATGTGCATGAACATTGTTTATGTTACTTTGATTTTTCTAACCTAAATAAATTATCAAACATCGCAATTGTGCTCTAAGTGGTCTCGTGTGACTTTGAATTTTGATATTTGGACAAAGAGTTTAAGTTAGACATTAACTTATTGTTATGATGTGTGTGTTTGAATGTGCAAAGATGGTAGGAACACACATGGAGCTTGAACTTGCTACTTGGTGTGGCCAAGGTGACATGTTTAGTGGTTTTAAACTTCAAAGAGATCGAAAAAGGATAACATAAGATATGTAAGGGATCACAGATGAGGAGCACTGAGGTGATGCTAGAGTAGCTCAAGTGTATTGACTTAGCATAGCCAGGGTGATAGCTAGATGGCTCGAGATTTGTTGGGATTGGAGAAGGTTGCATGAGGTAAATCGAGAGATTGCAAGATGAGAATCATCAAGAACATGAGGACTACAACCAAGGGAAACTTCAAAGGCAAAGGCTTAGAAGAATGACATGAAGAGGAGCGGTGGGCTCATGTGCAACCAAAGGACATGGAGCATGAAGGAAGATGCCTTTGATTGCATTATATTTTTTTGCTTTGACATTATTATAGTCCACGTGCGACAAGCGAAGCTAACTTCACAACAAGTCTAGCTCGTGCAAGACAATTGTGATAATGGAATATATGAGTTTGACACACCTGATACATTACAGGTTATGCATTGTGATATTACAAATTTAATATTAGATGGTAATTTCTAAATCAATTTGCTTTGTAAAAAATTATAAATTTATTCCATCTTTTGTTCTAAAATTTTTTAAGCATAGTAATGTTTATGTGCCCCCAAAATTATAGTTTTAGTACTAAAATTCTATTGTAGGTTGATTTGCAATTAAGCATTCAACAACTTTCATAGGGATAAATCATAGCTACAAGAATTATGAGGGGGAAAAAGGATTTGAGATGCATTTTAGTTAAAAGAAAGAAAATAAAATTGTATGGTTTTGTTTTAGTAAATGCTAATCATAAGGGTTTTCTTAATATAAAACACTTTGTCTATATAAATTTAAAATACCTTAAAGATTCATTAATGTTAAAATTCTTTTCAAAGCTTTAATTTAATTGTCTAAATATTCCATTTTGGATCATAATTCAAAAGAATAAAATGAATAATTTCATTTTAGAAAGGAGATTTGATAAATAAAATAAAAATATTAAGTTCTTCAACCTTGATAAAAAGTTTAAAGTTCTTCGAAAACAACTTAACCCTCGATTCTATTTTCTTCACACAAACTTATTTTCAGAAGTAATTACTTCATAAAATTCATCTCTAGTAGTTAAAGATTCACTGAGAATGTAAATCTCATACAGGATCCAAGAAAATAGGCAATTTTTTTACATGAATTATATTGCAAAAAAGAAAGAAAAAAAACTTAATGCATTTTCAGATACCAATTGGAATGTAATAAAGTCAGAAAAGAACTGAACCAGAAGAAGCTCCTTCTAGTAGCCATTTCGAAAGAGTCGAAGAACTCGCAAAGCAATGGTCACCAGATGTTTAACATGAGGAGCAGGAAGCAGCATGTAGCCAAAGAGAACTTGCCGATCGACGCAATTTTCTAACTGTAATCACTTCTGATTACTGACGAATGAATGAGTACTGTAATTGTTAAGTAGTGTTCGATGTCGGCAAGTCATCCTTGGCTGCAGCCCTACTTCCTGATCTCTAATGATAAGCGATCGAGAGATGAGTAGAAGAGGTAGATGGTTTAGGATCCTAATTATATATACGGAGCAGTTTGAAAGCATGCAGATGTTTCTTTTGGTTAAGGAATATCATAAAGGATATATATATCCAGTTCTGGTCCAATAGAATAGTGTGCAAGTGATAAGGTCTTATCTCTTCCTACCATTCATATGCTCTTTGGTTTTCCATCACTTGATAGGACATTTTTTTAAATTTAGGTTTTTAATTCTTGGAATCAATTAATTTTGGAGGTGATCGATCTAATTCCATATAAATTTTTTATCGGTCATCAAAGTAAATTTGGAAAGTGTTCACGTCTAGACCACCGACAATTGACCTCCACAATTGATCCATCATTGTAGAGCATTATACTCTATTTGGATATTAGAACCGTGGACTGCAATATGACCGCTCCTACTATAAAAAATTAATAAATTTGACATGAATATTAGCGACGAAAATTATTCATCATAAATTAGCAACAACATGACCGAAACCCATTGTTGGTCCTATGGGGCTCATATTTCTGAAAACTTGAAAACTTAAAATGGGATAGGAGATAATATTGTATAGAAGGTATACATGATGTCCAATATTGTTACTAAGACACTTATATAAAGTTATGATCATGTACCAACTGACACAGACTATGGTGATAGTCTTCGGAAACTAGTACCATATTAGTGCTAGTTTTCGAATACCAGCACCATAGAATGATCAAAGTTTAAAATCATTTTGATAAACATTGGGACAACCTTGAATCAGTTAATGAGGGCATATTCGGACTCATGTTCACTAAATAAACACATATGAGTTGGAATTGGGCTGATCAAAGCCATGTAAAGTCATCAATGTGTTTTAATCGAAATCCATTAATGGATCTAGGGGACTCGGATTTCTGAAAACTTGAAATGGGATGGAAAATAATATTATGTAGAAGGTATATATGTATGTTACTGAGACATGTATGCGAAGTTATGATCGTGTGTCAACTAGCACAGACTGTGGTGCTAGGCTTCATAAATCAATACCATATTAGTGTTGGTCTTCGAAAACCAACACCACAACCTGATGAAAGTTTAAAATTATTTTGAGAAATACTGAGAGAGCCTTGAATCAGTCGACGATGACATATTCAAACTCATGTTCACCTAATAAACATATAAGAATTGAAATGGGCCCTATCAGAGCCCTCTAAAGCCATCAATGGATTTTGCCCGAAATCCATTGATGGACCTAGGGGACTCAGATTTTTGAAAACTTAAAATGGTATGAGATAATATATTATGTAGAAGATATACATGGTGTATAATCCTATTACTGAGACACGTAGGCGAAGTTATGATCGTGCCCCAAATGGCATAGATTGTGGTGTTGGTTTCTTAATACCAGCTCCATATTGGTGTTGGTCTTCAAAAACCAACACCATAGAATGATGAAAGTTTAAAATCATTTTGATGAATGTTGGAAAGGCCTTGAACCAGTCGATGAGGGCATATTTGGACTCATGTTCAACTAATAAACACATAGGAATTGGAATGGGCTCGATCAGAGCCCTCTAAGGTCATCAATGGAATGAAATACATTGACAGACCTAGGAGACTCAGATTTCTGAAAACTGAAAATGAGATGGGAGATAATATTGTGTAGAAGGTATATATGGTGTCCAATTTTATCAGTAAGACATGTAGGTAAAGTTATGATCACGTGTCAATTGACATAAACTATGGTGCTAGTCTTCGAAAACCAGCACCATATTGTGGTCTTCGAAAACCATCACCACTGTTTGATGAAAGTTTAAAATTATTTTGACAAATGCTAGGAGGAACTTGAATCAGTCGATGAGGGCATATTCAGACTCATGTTCACCTAATAAAGACATAGGAGTTGGAATTGGCCCGATCAGAGCCCTTTAAGGTCATCAATAGATTTTGACCGAAATCCATTGATAAACCTAGGAGACTCAGATTTCTGATATCACATGTATTGGAAGAGGGTAGTGTAGAGAAGGTAGATCTACTGTGTGATCATGGTTTTGATACTCCTAGAAGGAGTTATGAGCTCGTGTCAATTGGTATAAATTATGATGCTGGTCTTCCTAAACCAGAACCATGATTTTTTGTTAGTATCATGAGGGCAGTGTTGGTTTCAAAGATCAGCATCACTGTGCCAATAGACATTATGTATTCTGTTTGACTTGATAGTAGAGTGAGTCATGTGACAATCTAGTATAAATTCACATTTCATACATAATAATGTTCAATACTTGTCGATTAACAACATTAATAACACAACTATATTACAATAATTCAATACAGTTATTAAAATTTTTACATTTACATTATACTAATCGCAGATGATACCATAGCTCTAGTGTATCGTACAAATATAGATTTAAAAGTAACATCATTACATAATTTATTTTTTACAATCCCACCCAATCGTTCTTGTTACAACAAGATGGATAATTAAATTTAAATTTTTGAGAACTTGTCTCTCAAAATTGATACTGATACATCAATTCTAAATTTTTTAATATATACTTATTTGAAGTTTATCTTTAGATCATATATCAGACATCTAATGTATTGCATCACAAAGAAGTCACAATCATAGTTGTAAATAACACGAGGAATTTAGTATTTTAAAAATAATTTAAAATTTCATATTCATATGATTTCTCTATTACTTACCTGGCTTCTTGTTATGGATAATCGACTGTGATAGAGACCCATTTGTCAATGGGATGGTGATATTCTAAGCCAGGATGAATAGCAGCAAGTTCCTCTCCAGAATATTATTTTAATTGTGATACCCATTACACAATTTATTCTTACAATCCCACTCAATCGTTCTTGTTACAATAAGATGAATAATTAAATTTAAATTTTTGATAATCTATTCCTCAAAATTGATATTGATACATCAATTCTAAATTTTTTAATATCTGCTTGTTTGAAATCCATCTTCAGATCATATATTAAACATCTAATGTATTACATCACAAAGAAGCCACAGTCATTACTATAAATAATATGAGGAATTTAGTATTTGAAAAATAATTTTAAATTACATATTCATATGATTTCTCTATTACTTACCTGGCTTCTTATTGTAGACAACTAACTATGATAGAGACCCATTTATCAATGGGATGATGATATTCTCAAGATGAATAGCAACAAGTTACTCTCAAGAATATCCTTTTAATTTGGATACCCATTACACAATTTATTCTTTACAATCCCACCCAATCATTCTTGTTACAACAAGATGGATAATTAAATTTAAATTTTTGAGAACCTTCCCTTTAAAATTGATACTCACACATCAATTCTAAATTTTTTAATGTCTGCTAATTTGAAGTCCATCTTTAGATCATATATCAGACATCTAATGTATTGCATCACAAAGAAGCCATGGTCATTGTTGTAAATAACATGAAAAATTTAGTATTTTAAAAATAATTTAAAATTACATATTTATATGGTTTCTCTATTACTTCTCTGACTTTTTGTTGTGGACAACCGACTGTGATATAGACCCATTTGTCAATGGGATAGTGATATTCTAAGTCAGGATAAATAGTAGTATGTTCCTCTCAAGAATATTCTTTTAATTCATATACTCATTACACAATTTATTCTTTACAATCCCACCCAATCGTTCTTGTTACAACAAGATGGTAATTAAATTTAAATTTTTGAGAATATATCTCTTAAAATTGATACTGATATATCAATTCTAAATTTTTTAATGTCGGCTTGTTTGAAGTCCATCTTTAGATCATATATTAGGCATTTAATGTATTGCATCACAAAAAAGCCATAGTCATTATTGTAAATAACACAAGAAATTTAGTATATCAAAATTAATTGAAAATTGCATATTCATATGGTTTCTCTGTTACTTACCTGGCTTCTTGTTGTGGATAACCAACTATGACAAAGACCCATTTGTCAATGGGATGGTGATATTCTAAGTCAGGATGAATAGCAACAAGTTCCTCTCAAGAATATTCTTTAAATTCGGATATTGATTTGTCAAAAATTGATGATGATTTACCATTATGTGCAAGAGAGTTGTAATGATTGAAAGTCATTGATTTTGTATCAATACACAACAAGTGAAAGTGTGCATAACCAGTGTTGATAGGTAAAAAAAATATACTTAACCCATCTCTTTTTCATGTCGGTCTTTATGATATGTTTCATGGCATACTTCAATAAACATTTTGATGTTGACTATAAAATTACAAAGATATATATATAAGTAACTAGTAACCAATTAATATAATATATTCAAATCTTATATATTATCAAATAATTTAAATTCCTTACAATGTAGTTGGTTGAATAATATGTAGCCTTTTTGTATAGCCTACCAGATGAGGAGGCCCCCCTAAACAGCATCGAACAATATGTATCAATTAACTCCCCTTTTGTAAAAACATTATCATTTACACCAAAGAAAAAGAAAGTCATAGTTAAACTAAATGGTGTTTCCTCCCAAATAGATTCTATAGTACACTATAAAAATAATTTGTATTAGCGACGGACCATTTATGTAGGCCTACAAAGAAAATTAATTACTTCTAATAAGTAAAATAAATATTAGAACCTATGATTTAAAAAAAAGTTGTGACACAAATAAATTAACTATCAGATGAGGGGGGGGGGGGGGGGGGGGGGGGGGGGGGGGGGGGGGGGGGGGGGGGGGGGGGGGGGGGGGGGGGGGGGGGGGTTGAATCTACCATACTTAAAATTTTCCAATGTATTGAACAAGTAGGTTGCATCTTCATCTTGTCTTTTCTTCTTGAGAGTCTTAAATTGTTTATTGACATACTACCATAAATAAAAAACACATGTAATTAATGATTGAAATCAAACTACTCAAACTAATTGATGTGTATATGCAAACCTACGACAATGACTTCCAATCTTATTTTGTTAACTTTGGCAATCCTTGCTACCTCCTTCTCGACCTCTTCTTCAGAATTTCCTTCAGGAATTGAGATAATATCTCCCTCTTCTTGCATATCATCTATATTAATTTTTTCTTTTCCCCCGTCCAGACCAGCTTCTGCTCTTTGTCCTATTATGTTCTAAGAAAGACTTCATAGATTTGTATCTTGCATCTCTTCTAAGATCAATAGCTTGTGCCAAATAGGACTCTCAATAAGAGTATGCTGGTAATCATAGCGAGTTCAATCACGTCCTCTTATAGTCCTAGTTCTAGAAGCAAATCAGCAATTGGTTTAGAATTTGGATCGACTACAGAGTCACTTGATAGCCAATATACCTTGATTTTCTATTATTTCAAGTAATTCTTTCACCCTTTCATTTAGCTGAATGTTCTCTGTTATTAGCTCCTTGATTCGGTTCTGATGAATTATGTAGTTGGGGCATTCACCACCACTTGGGCATCTGGCTTCTATAGCATATAATGGTGATATCTCTAATGGCTTTGGAGTATCATCAAGGTAAGGGAGACTCTCAAACATTATATTTTCAAAAAGAGTAGGGACTAGTTCAATAATAAGCTATCAAATTAGAAAATAAATATTTATCAACTTCAAATGGAAGAAGTTTTGTTGACAGACTTCGCTATTTACCTGTTCAGGTGAGACTATGTCTAACAAAGTTATCACTTTACTAATATGTGAAGGAGAAGACCTCCACTTATTTATTCATGGGCCTTCAGTATTATATGATTTTTGAATTAGAACATGCCCTAAAAATCATGCCTCTTCATAAATGGAGTGTTACATACATATTAATCCCTTTAAGCAGGGATCTAAGGTGATGTCGGTTTGATATGTCTACTTTATGAAAAGGGAACTCCCCGATGATAGATAATTGGGGAGCAATAAATTAATAAATAACTTCAACCCAATTCAATCTACCTAGATTTTGAAAATCATCTATAATACTACAAGACTAGAAACCTTATATGTACTAGAAGAAAAAACACACAACTAAATATATACAAAATGCACAATTTATAAAATACTAAAATACCATCATCTACTTCAACTCTATGGGAATATATTTTAAGTAACTCCTCATTCTTGATTTAGTGGGTCTTTTTTATCAGAGAAGTGAGTAAGAAAGAGATCACCCAATGCATTAGTTGAGTTCATAAGAACGGAAGCACATCTATCTACAATACCAAGCAAAAGAGACACATCTCTTCTAGTAAAAGCAACTAGGACACCTGAAAAATCTAAAATGATTAGTTTTCTTTTATGAGCTGACCAAATTGAAAAAAATATGAGGTATCTCTAACTTTCAAAACTTGAAGATGTACTTAAAAATCTAAAAGTTTGAGATGTTGAATCCCAACTTTGAAATATATTCACCAATAGATCATGAATTTGAGTGAATATCTTGTATGTCCAAAAAAATAGCAAAAGTGGAATTATTTAATTATCGTTATGTGTCAATCATGCAAACGAACAGACCCACGATGCTTTCCTTTCATTGTTGGAGCGCCAAAAAAACCATTAAAGTGACTTAAAACACTCAGTCCATTGGAGTTTCTGGCCGATCATCAATTGATGTCTATAATTTTAAAAATATATAAATTATTTACATGAAAAAATAAATGTTTAGATGCACAAATAATGGTTGTAAATTTTGACATTAATATAATATTATATCCCCATCTTTAGCAACATTGATGTTGATTTTTTAGAAACAACACTACGTTGG
>NC_133879.1:7753537-7789225 GCF_044706935.1 Curcuma longa | reverse complement strand
ATAAGCGATCGAGAGATGAGTAGAAGAGGTAGATGGTTTAGGATCCTAATTATATATACGGAGCAGTTTGAAAGCATGCAGATGTTTCTTTTGGTTAAGGAATATCATAAAGGATATATATATCCAGTTCTGGTCCAATAGAATAGTGTGCAAGTGATAAGGTCTTATCTCTTCCTACCATTCATATGCTCTTTGGTTTTCCATCACTTGATAGGACATTTTTTTAAATTTAGGTTTTTAATTCTTGGAATCAATTAATTTTGGAGGTGATCGATCTAATTCCATATAAATTTTTTATCGGTCATCAAAGTAAATTTGGAAAGTGTTCACGTCTAGACCACCGACAATTGACCTCCACAATTGATCCATCATTGTAGAGCATTATACTCTATTTGGATATTAGAACCGTGGACTGCAATATGACCGCTCCTACTATAAAAAATTAATAAATTTGACATGAATATTAGCGACGAAAATTATTCATCATAAATTAGCAACAACATGACCGAAACCCATTGTTGGTCCTATGGGGCTCATATTTCTGAAAACTTGAAAACTTAAAATGGGATAGGAGATAATATTGTATAGAAGGTATACATGATGTCCAATATTGTTACTAAGACACTTATATAAAGTTATGATCATGTACCAACTGACACAACTATGATAAGAGATAGTCTTCGGAAACTAGTACCATGTTAGTCTAGACTTTTTCGAATACCAGCACCATAGAATGATCAAAGTTTAAAATCATTTTGATAAACATTGGGACAAACCTTGAATCAGTTAATGAGGGCATATTCGGACTCATGTTGACTAATAAACACATATGAGTTGGAATTGGGCTGATCAAAGCCATGTAAAGTTCATCAATGTGTTTTAATCGAAATCCATTAATGGATCTAGGGGACTCGGATTTCTGAAAACTTGAAATGGAATGGAAAATAATATTATGTAGAAGGTATATATGTTGTTACTGAGACATGTATGCGAAATTATGATCGTGTATCAACTAGCACAGACTGTGGTGCTAGGCTTCATAAATCAATACCATATTAGTGTTGGTCTTCGAAAACCAACACCAGTACCTGATGAAAGTTTAATATTATTTTAAGAAATACTGAGAGAGCCTTAGAATCATTCGATGATGACATATTCAAACTCATGTTCACCTAATAAACATATAAGAATTGAAATGGATCCTATCAGAGCCCTCTAAAGCCATCAATGGATTTTGCCCGAAATTCATTGATGGATCTAGGGGACTCAGATTTTGAAAACTTAAAATGGTATAGAGATATATATATTATGTAGAAGATATACATATATGGTTAATCCTATTACTAAGACATGTAGGTGAAGTTATGATCATGCCTCAAATGGCATAGATTGTGGTGTTGATTTCTTAATACCAGCTCCATATTGGTGTTGGTCTTCGGAAACCAACACCATAGAATGATGAAAGTTTAAAATCATTTTGATGAATGCTAGAAAGACCTTGAATCAGTCGATGAGGGCATATTTGGACTCATGTTAAACTAATAAACACATAGGAATTGGAATGGGCTCGATCAGAGCCCTCTAAGGTCATCAATGGAATGAAATACATTGACAGATCTAGGAGACTCAGATTTCTGAAAACTAAAAATTTGATGGGAGATAATATTGTGGAGAAGGTATATATGGTGTCCAATTTTATCAGTAAGACATGTAGATAAAGTTATGATCACGTGTCAATTGACATAGACTATGGTGCTAGTCTTCGAAAACCAGCACCATATTGTGGTCTTTGAAAACCAACTCCACTACTTGATGACGAATGCTTTTGACAAATGCTAGGAGGAACTTGAATCAGTCGATGAGGGCATATTCAGACTCATGTTCACCCAATAAAGACATAAGAGTTGGAATTGGCTCAAAGATCAGAGTCCTTTAAGGTCATCAATAGATTTTGACTGAAATTCATTGATAGACCTAGGAGACTCAGATTTCTGTAATATCACATGTATTGGAAGAGGGCAGTGTAGAGAAGGTAGATCTACTGTGTGATCATGGGTTTGATACTCCTAGAAGGAGTTATGAGCTTGTGTCAATTGGTATAAATTTTGATGCTGGTCTTCCTAAATCAGAACCATGATTTTTGTCAGTATCATGAGGGTGGTGTTGGTTTCAAAGATGAGCATCACTGTGCCAATAGACATTATGTATTCTGTTTAGCTTGATAGTAGAGTGAGTCCTGTGACAATCTAGTATAAATTCACATTTCATACATAATAATGTTTAATACTTGTCGATTAACAACATTAATAACACAACTATATTACAATAATTCAATACAGTTATTAAAATTTTTACATTTACATTATACTAATCGCAGATGATACCATAGCTCTAGTGTCTCGTACAAATATAGATTTAAAAGTAACATCGTTACATAATTTATTTTTTACAATCCCACCCAATCGTTCTTGTTACAACAAGATAGATAATTAAATTTAAATTTTTGAGAACTTGTCTCTCAAAATTGATACTGATACATCAATTCTAAAATTTTTAATGTATACTTATTTGAAGTTTATCTTTAGATCATATATCAGGCATCTAATGTATTGCATCATAAAGAAGTCACAATCATAGTTGTAAATAATACGAGGAATTTAGTATTTCAAAAATAATTTAAAATTTCATATTCATATGATTTTTCTATTACTTACCTGGCTTCTTGTTATGGATAATCGACTGTGACATAGACTCATTTGTCAATGGGATGGTGATATTCTAAGCCAGGATGAATAGCGCAAGTTCCTCTCCAAAATATTATTTTAATTGTGATACCCATTATACAATTTATTCTTACAATCTCACTCAATCGTTCTTTTTACAATAAGATGAATAATTAAATTTAAATTTTTGATAATCTATTTCTCAAAATTGATATTGATACATCAATTCTAAATTTTTTAATATCTGCTTGTTTGAAGTCCATCTTCAGATCATATATTAGACATCTAATGTATTACATCACAAAGAAGCCACAGTCATTACTATATATAAATAATATGAGGAATTTAGTATTTCAAAAATAATTTAAAATTGCATATTCATATGATTTCTCTATTACTTACCTGACTTCTTATTGTAGTAACTAACTATGATAGAGACTCATTTATCAATGGGATGGTGATATTCTCAATATGAATAGCAACAAGTTACTCTCAAGAATATTCTTTTAATTTGGATATCCATTACACAATTTATTCTTTACAATCCCATCCAATCATTCTTGTTACAACAAGATGGATAATTAAATTTAAATTTTTGAGAACCTTCCCTTTAAAATTGATACTCACACATCAATTCTAAATTTTTTAATGTCTGCTAATTTGAAGTCCATCTTTAGATCATATATCAGACATCTAATGTAGTGCATCACAAAGAAGCCATGGTCATTGTTGTAAATAACATGAAAAATTTAGTATTTTAAAAATAATTTAAAATTACATATTTATATGGTTTCTCTATTACTTCTCTGACTTTTTGTTGTGGACAACCGACTGTGATAGAGACCCATTTGTCAATGGGATAGTGATATTCTAAGTCAGGATAAATAGTAGTATGTTCCTCTCAAGAATATTCTTTTAATTCATATACTCATTACACAATTTATTCTTTACAATCCCACCCAATCGTTATTGTTTTAACAAGATGAGTAATTAAATTTAAATTTTTGAGAATATATCTCTTAAAATTGATACTGATATATCAATTCTAAATTTTTTAATGTCAACTTGTTTGAAGTCCATCTTTAGATCATATATTAGGCATTTAATGTATTGCATCACAAAAAAGTCATAGTCATTATTGTAAATAACACAAGGAATTTAGTATATCAAAATTAATTGAAAATTGCATATTCATATGGTTTCTCTGTTACTTACCTGGCTTCTTGTTGTGGATAACCAACTATGACAAAGACCCATTTGTCAATGGGATGGTGATATTCTAAGTCAGGATAAGTAGCAATAAGTTCCTCTCAAGAATATTCTTTAAATTCGGATATCTATTTGTCAAAAATTGATGATGATTTACCATTATGTGCAAGAGAGTTGTAATGATTGAAAGTCATTGATTTTGTATCAATACACAACAAGTGAAAGTGTGCATAACCAGTGTTGATAGGTAAAAAAAATATACTTAACCCATCTCTTTTTCATATCAGTCTTTATGATATGTGTCATGGCATACTTCAATAAACATTTTGATGTTGACTATAAAATTACAAAGATATATATATAAGTAACCAGTAACCAATTAATATAATATATTCAAATCTTATATATTATCAAATAATTTAAATTCCTTACAATGTAGCTGGTTGAATAATATGTAGCCTTTTTGTATAGCCTACCAGATGAGGAGGCCCCCCTAAACAACATCGAACAATATGTATCAATTAACTCCCCTTTTGCAAAAACATTATCATTTACACCAAAGAAAAAGAAAGTCATAGTTAAACTAAAAGGTGTTTCCTCCCAAATAGATTATATAGTAGGCCTACAAAAAAAATTAATTACTTCTAATAAGTAAAATAAATATTAGAACCTATGATTTAAAAGAAAATGTTGTGACACAAATAAATTAACTATCTGATGAGGGGGATTGAATCTACCATACTTAAAATTTTCCAATGTATTAAACAAGTAGGTTGCATCTTCATCTTGTCTTTTCTTCTTGAGAGTCTTAAATTGTTTATTGACATACTACCATAAATAAAAAAACACATGTAATTAATGATTGAAATCAAACTACTCAAACTAATTGATGTGTAAATATAAACCTACGACAATGACTTCCAATGTTATTTTGTTAACTTTGGCAATCCTTGCTACCTCCTCCTCGACCTCTTCTTCAAAATTTCCTTTAGGAATTGAGATAATATCTCCCTCTTCTTGCATATCATCTATATCAATTTTTTCTTTTCCCCCGTCCAGAACCAGCTTCTGCTCTTTGTCATATTATGTTCTAAGAAAGACTCATAGATTTGTATCTTGCATCTCTTCTAAGATCAAAGCTTGTGCCAAATAGGACTCTCAATAGGAGTATGCTGGTAATCATAGCAAGTTTGATCACGTCCTCTTATAGTCCTAGTTCTAGAAGCAATTGGTTTAGAATTTGGATCGACTACAGAGTCACTTGATAGCCAATATACCTTGATTTTCTATTATTTCAAATAATTCTTTCACCCTTTCATTTAGCTGAATGTTCTCCGTTATTAGCCCCTTGATTCGGTTCTGATGAATTATGTAGTTGGGGCATTCACCACCACTTGGGCATCTGGCTTCTATAGCATGTAATGGTGATATCTCTAATGGCTTTGGAGTATCATCGAGGTAAGGGAGATTCTCAAACATTATATTTTCAAAAGGAGTAGGGATTAGTTCAATAATAATCTATCAAATTAGAAAAAAAATTTATCAACTTCAAATGGAAGAAATTTAGTTGACAGACTTCGCTATTTACCTGTTCAGGTGAGACTTTGTCTAACAAAGTTGTCACCTTACTAATATGTGAGGGAGAAGACCTCCACTTATTTATTCATGGGCCTTCAGTATTATATGATTTTTGGATTAGAACATGCTCTAAAAATCATGCCTACTTCGTAATATGGAGTATTACATATATATCAATGTCCATATAAAAAATAAAATTACTATTAAAAAGGAAACTTACAACCAAAAGATGAACAAATCCCTTTAGGTAGGAAACTGATGTGGGTGTTTGATATGTCTACTTGATGAAAAGAGATCCCCGATGATAGATAATTGTACAACAATAAATTAATAGATGGCTTCAACCCAATTGAATCTACCTAGATTTTGAAAATCATCTAGAATACCTATAGGAATCTTATATGTACTAGAAGAAAATAACACACAAACAAATATATATATAAAATAATGTACAATTTACAAATTAAAAGACTAAACCATTATAATCTACTTCAACTCTATGTCAATATATTTTAAGCAACTCCTCTATTCTTGATCTTGTAGGTTCTTTTTTATTAGAGAAGTGAGTAAGAAAAATATCACCGAATGCATTAGTTGAGTTCATAAGAACGGAAGCACATCTGTCTATAGTACCAAGTAAAAGAGACACATCTCTTCTAGTAAAAGCAATTGGGGCATCTAAAAATCTAAAATGATTAGTTTTCTTTTATGAGCTGACCAAATTGAAAAAAATATGAGGTATCTCTAACTTTCAAAACTTGAAGATACACCTAAAAATCTAAAAGTTTGAAATGTTAAATCCCAACTTTAAAATATATTTACCAATAGACCATGAATTTGATGAATATCTTATATGTCCAAAAAAGAGCAAAAGTGGAATATTTAATTATCGTTATGTGTCAATCAAGCAAAGGAATAGACCCACGATTCTTTCCTTTCATTGTTGGAGTGCCAAAAAAACCATTAAAGTGACTTAAAACACTAGTCCATTGAAGTTTCTTGCCGACATCAATTGATGTCTACAATTTTAAAAATATATAAATTATTAACATAAAAAAATAAATGTCCAGATGCACAAACAAGGTTGTTAATTTTGACATTAATATAATATTATATCCCCATCTTTAGCAACATTGATGTTGATTTTTTAGAAACAACAACACTACGTTGGTTTAATTTCTTTATTTTCTAAAATTCAGTGGTGCTAGTTTTAGAACAGCAGCACCATTGCTGGTTTTTAAAATTAAGAACCACTTTGTTCTGATTATACGAGACTTACTCTTTAAGGTGGTGTTGTACTTTGAAATCCAGTACTAAAGTGGTGTAGGTTATTGAATATCATCACCGGTGCTGATTTTTTTAAAAATCCAACGCCACATTAATAATGGTTTTTTAAATACCATACACCCCCTAAACCCTAATAAGTCAAGTCGCGTGTAACTACGGAACCCTAAACCTTGCAAAATATCAAACAATATAAGTATATGTGAAAGACAAGCCCTAAACATGTTTAATAGATAGGGAATACATTAGAAATAGAATACATACCTTTAGAGATGATCGAGATTGAGAGGTTGAAAGACCTTCTAGCACCATTGTGAAACAAGAGTACAATCTATAATAGGAGAGGAGGGAGATGAGTAGCATCAGCATCGACAAATAGGATGATAAGGCACGACTAAATTTTAAATTCGAATGGGAGAGAAAAGTTTATCAGTAAGTGATCTTCAATGAAAATCCTAACTCACTTGATGTGAGTTGAGAGTTTGTAGGGTTTGGACTTGTACAATTTCAAGTGACGATTGCAAGCGACCGAGCAGAGAGAAGATATTTATTTTCATCGTATAGAAAGACGTAAAGGTTATGTGAATCCAAACCAACAAATAAATTTTTAATTAAAATATGATTTAGATGTATTGGAAAATCGTGAATGAAATAAGTGGTTAGAAGAGGAATAAAATTAGAATCAAATATACCTTTTGAGAATTCTTAAACTTGAGTGCATCTTTTAGTCAAAATCAAACTTGAAATATGCCCTTTGGAAATTTAACGTCCCCTAATGTATACTTTTTTGTTTGGATAATAATCATAACAGTCATGCAAATAAGATGACTTTTGGGATGTTAGCTAGTCAAATTTATTGATGGATGAATCATTTATTTATAAAATTAATTAGATAAAGATTTAGACATATGAATTATTTAAAAAAATACAAATAGGATGAGCATGTCCGAGGGTAAGTGACTTGACCAGGACCCACCCAAAGTAGGGCGGGACCCTCCTTTGGGACCCACATCCAAATGTGTGCATCTTCTCTGTATATGTCGTCATGAAGGCAGTGTGGTAAAGGATGACATGAAGTAACTTAACGTGATGCCTTCTGCTGCACAAGTTCATTATTGTTCGGGCCGTTGTGCACTGGCTAGACCTAGACAGACAGTCAGGCCCACACGCATACTTTAATAAAAAAATAAAATTTATCATTTCAATAGTCACACATAATCGATCTTACAATCATTTATGAAAAAATAAATCAAAAAATTACAATTGACCACTACGAAGGAAGACATTGTTTCAATTTCGTCAAGATTCGATTATTATCCATTTCAATAAATCTACTTCGTAATAACTAACTCAATCATATTCCGAGGACAACTCTATAGCTAAGTCTGTGGTCCACGCCAACATGTGACTTGAAGATCATTTTCACGTTTGTTAGATATATATTCTGATTAATCGCTTCATATCTTCTGCTTCATTCCCTACTTGTCTCCTTACACTCGACATTAGTTTATTTATATCGCTCGTCTTATTCAGCAAGTCCACTATTTACTTCGAGATGCATATCAGAGAAGACTGAAGAGAAAAGATCAGTTATATAAGACAAAATTTTTTTTTTTCCTGTGTTTACTTGATGGGCACGGATTTTTCATTCATTAGCTAGGACTAAAGATGAGCAACCAATTAATAATTAAAATCGAACAAATTAAATTTTTTTAGATAAATCAAATCAAATCAAACTTTTTTTAAAAAATAAATCGAACTAATTAATAAAATATTAATTAATTTAATGTTACTAAATTAATCAATCCTTTTTATTAATCGACTAAGATAAGATAGTTGATAATCAAAATTTTATAGATTTTTTAAATATCAATCCAGCAAGATTGAATTGGTTTAATGGATTTTTAAATTACAAAATCGAGATGAAATTGAATAAATTAAGATTTTAAAAAATAAATAAATTTTTGAATAAATCAAATTGAACTTTCAAATTCCGAATTCGATTGATTCAATTGGTTAATTCGGTTTAACTAATTTTTTACTCGCCCTTAACTAGGGCACATAGAATTATCCTCCGATCCATCATTAGAGATCCTGTTTACAAGTACAAACAACCGCAGATGAATATGTATCTAGATTAAGTTGATGGGAAGGTTGGGCTAAAGAGGTGGGCAGTTTGGCTCCAATTGGAATATGTATATCTAGATGAATATGTATCTAGATTAAGTTGATCAATAATATCTTATTAATTCCTTGGTTCATCTACTTGATTGTGACTCAAGCATGCACAAGTCAATAGGAAGGGAAGGGATAAACTTTTCAAACAAACAAAAGAATATATATTTAATTTAATTTCAAAGGTTTAATGATTCAAAGGTTTAATGATTCAAGATTGGTTGATTGAGACCAAATAAAAAGGTATTATATTCTCAATCTACCAACTTATTCCTTCCACTTTTATTAACGAGGAGATTATTATGCAAGACTGAAATTACCGGGAAACTCTCAGGTGTGACTTTTAAGGGAGAGAGATCCTAGGATAAGTATAAAGATGATTACGTTCATCCAAGTTGTCTTTCGTAGTTTATCTATAAATTATATAAAAAAAATAAATTATGAAATTAACTTATAGTTGACCGTCAAATATCTAAAGGATGGGAGAGATTTTTTTTCTTGTTGAAAAATACATGTCCATCGAGAATTGATCTTTTGTTCCATCATAATAAGAGTGTCATTTTCTAATCAATTGGGCACCCTCGTGGGGATGAGACTAGGATAATCTAGTAACTTATTATGTTTGAACATAAATGTGCAAATGACTCAAACTTATTCACAAGTTTTTAAATTGATTCAAAAAATATTTAATTTATATTTAAATTATTGAATTTAGACAAACTCAAATAAATTTGATAATTTTTTTGAGCAAAATTCAAATTTAGAATATTTTATTCGATTGTTTATGAACCACTTACCAGTCGAACTAGAATCAAATTTTATTTATTTATTTTCATAATTTTAATATAAATATGCTCAAATTAAAATTTGAATAATTTAAATCGAATTCGAATTTAAGTTATTTTGATTTATAATTTAATTATGTTCTAATTAAAGTTTAAACTCGAGCTGAACTCAAATTTGAATTTGATTTCGATTTGAACAATAATCATTTATATTTTCAAATTTTGATTTAGAACACTAAAAAGTAGACAAACTATTAAAAATATTTTTATTCCATTAAACTAAATCGATTCCACTTTGTCAAAATAATATACATATAGAATATTTTTATATATAAATTTTTTTTATCAAGTTGGTAAAATTTACTTAAACTCAATAAAAATCACTTTAATTATTATAGCAAATATTTAACGGCTACACCAATAATTTTAAAATATTTTTGATCATTTTAAAATAATTTTAATCAAGATTAAACCGTTAAATAATTATTTTTATATTTAATAGCTAAAATAATTTAGTGTAAAGTAAGATTATGTTTGAAATAAAATGAGAAATATAACAGAGTGTTATTTTAAGAACAAGGAGGGCTTGTTTGAATTTTACCCCGAAAGAAGAATGTTATGAGCCACAAGAAGAAGAACAAGAGCAGCACGTCATATTTAAGCCCTAGCTCCTCTCCTTTCATCTCTATTCTCTTCTTCCCTTCCCTGACTCCACCTCCGAGTCATCGTTCAATTTCACCTGCCCTAACTCCTTCTTCGGATTCGATTTGAGGTGCGAGTGCAGCGCGCAGCAGCAGCAACATGGAAGAGAAGGGCATGGAGTTGCCGCCCGGCTTCAGGTTCCATCCCACCAACGAAGAGATAATCAGTCACTACCTCCTGCCCAAGATCTCCGACCACTCCTTCGCCGCACTCGCCGTAGCAGATGTCGACCTGAACAAGTGCGAGCCATGGGATCTTCCGAGTAACTAATCCATTAATTAATTTCTTCCTTCTTTGCCCTAAATCCTGAAATCCTAAACCCTAAACCCTAACCGAGTTTAAGATTTGAAATTAGGCAAGGCGAAGATGGGAGGCAAGGAGATGTACTTCTTTTGCCAGAGGGATAAGAAGTACCCGACGGGCATGAGGACCAACAGGGCCACACAGTCGGGCTACTGGAAGGCCACCGGAAAAGACAAAGAGATCCACACGGGAAAAGGTGAGTTTAACTGCTAAACTTAAATTTTTGGACAAAAATTCAATTCATTTTTATTTCTAATATATATATATATATATATATATATATATATATATATATATATACATATATATTATTATAATATAATTATTATAATAATTATTAGATCACAGAATCCTGATACATGCGCGACACCTATAATATAATATTATAATATTATCGTCGTGTCGTCTAACCATAATTAACCGCCGCCTCGGGTGCGATCAACGCACCACTCGTCGGCGCTCCGTCCGGTGTTGAATCCAATCGGATAGTGGTCGGAATCTCGGTTCGATCGGAAACAGGATCAACAGTGGCCATGCTGTTTCCGATCCAAATCGCAGTCGGATTCCGACCGCGATTTCGACGGCGATCGGGTCGGCCATTCCGACCGACGTCGGTCCTTCCTCGGTCAGTCTCCGGTCGCGATTCGGTCGGAATCCGGTCCGATCACCGTCGACAGTGGCCGCGCAGTGGGGGGCAGCTGTTTCCGATTAAATTCGTCGGATTCCGACCACTATCCGGAATCCGCCGCCGGAAGAAGCGTCGGCGAGTGGCGCGTCGATCGCGGTCGAGGCGGCGGCCAGTAGTAACCGGACGCGGCACAGCGACGGTAACAGTGGGTCAGAAAGTCACGCACGGGCTTATCGCGCAGGATAGCAATCTTCTATATATTATATAATATTAATTATTATAATAGTTGTAATTATTATAATATAATATTATAAATGTTGACTAAAAGATATTTTTTAAATAAAAATTAGTTGTATTTTTTTAAATAAAAATGAGCTGTAACGGAATGAAGTATTATTTTGATGATAAATAAATAAAAAAAGGCATTTTTACAAATTTATTCATTATTTTTCTAAAGTATTTTTTTAGTAGTGAATGTATTCCTAGTATTTAGAGTCTTGAAGTGTTATAATAGAGTTACGTTCTTTTATATTGTCTTTCTGTTCGACAAGGTGCCCTGGTGGGTACGAAGAAGACTCTCGTGTTCTACAAAGGGAGGGCTCCCAAGGGAGAGAGGACCAACTGGGTCATGCATGAGTTCAGCCACCAAAGCAAGGTACATACATATCACAACTATATATAATTTTAACCTGATTCCATCATTTTTGTGTCCTGTCATGCAGGATGAATGGGTTGTTTGTAGGGTGGTGGACAAGAACCCCTGGCAGTCCAAAGGCTCACAGAGGATTGAAGATGAGCTCCGGCTCCCTAGCTACAATTTCAGAGTGGACCTTCTTCCTTCTCCTCCTCCTCCTCCAATGGCGGCAGTGAGTTTCTCCACTGTGCTCGAGGCCGACGACGAGATCGAGTGGCAATTCCTCATGAGCCTCCAAGATCAGAGCTCTTACTGCTCACTCCTCGGCGACTCGGGAGGTTACTTGCATCGAGATGAAGCACTGCTGAGAGGCTTTGCCACTGCAAATAACAACACTGCATCATCATCTAGCACGATGAAGCAGTTGAAGGTGGAGAACGGAGAACTCCATTGGCAACAAACACTACCACCGTGAAGAACAATTAATGGAGGAGTGATCGATTCTGAGAATTCTGTGTGCATATATATATATATACAGATCAATCTCTTGTTAATTAGAAAGGATAGTGAAAAGGATTTTTGTTTGTTAGAACTAATGTTGGGGTTTAATTGTACACTTTGGTTTGTATTAGTTGTGGTCAGTCAGTCTAATTCATGATTTTGTTTTATTGTAAAGAGTGAGATTTTTTTTTTTAATCTTTTTGGAAATTAAAAAAAATTAACTTTCACGTTATTCAGGCAAATAATACATGGAATGCTATCCGTTTATATATATATTGATGACATTAATTTTTCTTTCTAATGAAGTTTTCTAAAAACTAAATTGACTCTTAATAAAAAAAACTCTATGCTATTATATCTTTTCTATGCTTTCTAAAAATATAATAATAATAATTTATTGAATATTTCAATACTCCTCAAACTAGTGAATATTTTGAGAGTACTTAATTAGATACTCTCTCTTTTTTGTTCTGGATTTTATTTCTAGCTTAAATATAATATTTCGTGTTTTGATTTAGGATTTATTTAGGGGATTTTGATTTCGTATTTTCAAACACTATTCTTATAAATCATTAGCTGCCATTTAGGTTTAGAGAAAAAATATATATGGTTTAGAGTTTTGAGGTAAGGTATGGTGTTCAAGAGGGAGGAGATATAGGATTTAGGAAAAAGCATCATTTACAATTTAAGAAAGAATCGACTTGCTTTGATACCATATTTAAAATTAGAATAGTTAATTCTTACATTATTCAGACAACTAAATTATGGGATCTAATCCCTTTTATATATCGATGACATGACTTTTCTTCTATATATATATATATATTAGAAATTTAATGAAAATTAAAAGAGATGGAAAAAAACTCCAATATGTATGAATTTTAATCTTACAAAGGCAATCTCATGATTTTATTATCGATTTATATTATATCCTATGTATTGATATTGATATATGTACAGGAAAAGTCTTGCACGTGAGTGTGTAGGGGTATAAATCTAAAGCCCATATTGCACCAACCCAAGTTGTCTCATGTGTGAGCACGACATGCACACAATAAATGTCAAATCAATCGGAGTAAAATTTTCCCAAATGAATGAACTAACATTTTGTCACTCGCATCAATTTTGCTACACAGATGCATTACCTGATGTTAATGACATATCTGTAACCTCTCGACTGAAATGACTGATATTTTGATTCGGATGAATAAAAATATATAGTAAATGATCATTAACCGACCATTTAATGTTGCCTAATGTTGGAGCTCTTATAAAATAGCATGTCATGATCTTAAACAGGTGTACAAGCAAAAATAATATTCATTCACTTTCAATAAAAAGAACTTCTAAAATATAAATTAACTTTTAAAATATTTTTAATATTATTTGATAATGCTATTTCTAATATTGTAAGTATTGGTGAACTTAAATTTATATATTTATTGATAGTTCATTTTTTTAGATTTGCTACATATATCATATTTTAAATTTATAGGTTCAAAATGGATTAAAAATTTTAAAAAATTAAATTAAAATTATTATTTCTTATTTATGGTTGCATCTAATATAATGAAATAATGAGATAAATTTTATAAATTAATGGAATGAGACCTAAATTTTTTTCACGTAATATACTAATATATTGAAATTTAACATATCAATTATTACAATATGCATTTCAATATAAAGAATTATTATATTTATTTATTTTTGCATAAAATACTAATAGCACTAATATATATTTATTTTCACATCAATGAAATATATGTAATAACATTTATGAAACTCAAAAGAATTTTAAAATACAATCGAACAACTTTTCAATATTTATTATCTTAATTCTTATTTAGTTCTGATTATTTTTTTTATAACGTAGCTATAATTTTAAATAAATTTATTATGAATAAAATTTTATCTCCTTACATATTAGCAATGAAAATAAAATAAAAAAATATTTTTTATCATATTCTTTATAGTTATTTAGTTGTATTTGTTTTAGACCTTAATTAGAGTTAAATTAGATGTGTTACACGAAATGTTAATTATGTGTTATAATGCGTTAATTCCATTTAAAGATTCATTTTCTTGAACTTGCTAATATTATACAAAATACTTAAGATTATAGTTTAAAATATATATAGATTAGAAACTAATATATCATAAACATAAAATATTAGTAGCGATAGTAATTTAAAATTTATAAAAGTATAATTTTTATTAAGAGAATAGATGGAACGCCCATAAGGATCCTCAAGTTCTATGCAAGAGCTTGAGAATAATTTTACAACCTCTTTTGATTATATTTTAATCACAGATAGCGAATCAAATTTCGATATTCTACAATGATGGTCATATAAGACTCAAAGTTTTCTCATCCTTTTCATCATAACTAAAGAAATTCTAATTTGTATAGTTTCAACTGTTACTATAGAACAAACGTTTAATTCCGGAGGTATTATATTCGATGAATGACGATATACTTTATTTCCTAACTCTTTAAAAGCATATAAGCATTACTTGATAATTAGATGAGAGCTACGAAAAGAAGAAAAGGAATGTAACTTTTAGATGACGAAGTAAAATGTTAGTGTTAGCTCTTAAAGCTAATTATGAGATGATTGATAAGAAAATTTTTATATTATATTTCATTAATAAAAGATAATTTATGGCTATTATATTTACTTCAGATCTGTGTCAGATGAATAAGTATAATAATGTCTTAGGGTAGTAGGTTTTAATATACGACATATTATTTGGTTGAATTGATAGTGGAAGACTATAGATATATATAGAGCACTATTCTTAATTATTCCTAATCAAGCTTTAATATACACGGACAATATTAATGCATTGAGACTAGCATGTAGATCAACTGATGACTTAATCATAGATATAAGATATCAAGTTGACATATAAATATATATTAGAAAATATGTACTAAATTGACCTGTCATGATAATGTTTTATGGATTGTTATATGAGTGTCATAAATATTCTCATAGTAACTACTAGTATAAATAGTCCTTAGACAATTGAAGTCATTATGATTCCCTACATAAAGAGTTGTACACTTTAGTATCGACAAATAAAATGAACTATAAAGTTAATCACTGGTATGCAATAAGTTATGCAGAGGGATGTGAATGATGTAGATGAGATCTATCCCTTTCATATGACAAAAGTGATATCTGTGGACTCCTTGATTAAGTAGGACTACTAAAATGCATGACTATACTCAAATAAATCAATATGAGATATTGAGCTCATTTGATTTAGTGAATTTACTTAGAGATCAAGAAACACAAAGATTAATAAGGAGATGACACAGTCTATATCTCATGGATCAGTTTAGATATTAAGGATAGAAGGACCAAATTATACAAGATAATAGACACAAAAAGATTAGATTGGATCTCGATATTGTCTCACTTGAGTAGCAATGATGCATTGTTAGACGTCCCTCATTGCTTATGTATCTAAAATATTATTTTAGATACATTACTAACGTTATGAGAACCTCTTGGGTCACACAGAAAAAATATGTTAATTTGAAGATGAATTTATTTTAATTTGACTAAAATATGATGGATCTTAAAATTATAAGATTAAGTCTAATCCGAATTAGACTCAAATGAATCTAACTATTGGATTAGTGAATTGAATCTAATTCTGAATTAATCTCATTGGATTAGACTCAACCACTAAATAGAATTAATGTCTATTAATAGAGATTAATGGAACATTGATGAAAAGGAGAGTAAAAGATAAAAAAAATCTTTTGTATTCATTGGATAACTCTTTTTATTCATTGGATGACTCTTTGTATTTATTGGATAACTCTTTATATTCATTGATATTCATTGAATGACCCTTTGTATTCATTAAATGAGTACAAAAGGTCATTCTTTATGCATTAGATGTTGTGATATGATCACTTCTAATCTCCTCTTCTTCTCCTCTTGACCAAACTATCAAAATTGCTAGTACAACGAAAGTGATTCTTCTTCGAAAATTAAATTCGTGCGATAAAACGAAAGATGTGTTCATGTAGATACCAAAGAGGCGCAATCATTTTGATCGTGCTGAGATTTATCGAATCAAATTACTATTGGAATTATTCTATTTATGTAATAAAAGTGACAATTCGATTTATACTACTATATATTTTTGAAATTAAGAAATCAGCTTACACGCGGTTCCGTAAAATAGTTAAGTTTTTTTTCTCTTCTCTCTCTCTCTCATAACATCCATCTAAGTAATTAAACCACAATTGTAAACTATTCTTTAACAGTGTTGTAACTCAGCCCACAAGAACAGATATTCTGATTTGATTATACGCTAGTGAAATGAACCATTGTAGCTTCTTTCAGGCATCAAGTACTTATCCTGATGAGATTTACTCGATGCGACAATTTGCAATGAATTCCAAGCAAACAATAAAAAGAACTATTCTGCAGTTTCCTCTCATCATAAACCTTTATAGCAAAAGGGCACATCATCGTAACAAACCATATATATTGACTACCTCACAACATTGATCAAGCTCATGAAAATCTGCTCCAAAAAAGAAAAAGAAGGAAAAACACACTGGTAGTAGAACAATTCTCCAACTATCGAACACCACGTGGATGGGCCTGCATTTTGTCACTCATAATGGTCATTCTACAACTAGCAGCAATTTTGTAAGAAACTTACTGCTCAGGGAACTTGTTGGATCGTCCGAGACTACCGGGGCTTCGTCTCATTTGATTTGCTGCTCCTAAATGTTGAGAGAGAGAAGAATGACCTAGCTGCTAAAAGTAACAAATAGAAGGAAATATTGGGAAGAGCACGAGTAAAATTGCAGGAAATATTGATCCGAAAACAGTGGATTGACAGCAAACTGTTGCATTAAACCTTACCTTTAGTTGATGTTGCTGCTGATGAACCTGAAGACAGAAGCGTTTTTAGTGTTGGCTTGAGCAGCAGAAGAATTTAAAAAGAAATTTGTGAAAGCAATATGAAGAAGAGATTATGTAGGTTTTAACAGGACTAATTAACCAACATAATTAGAGACGAACTAGTTCAAGGCATTACCATCTACTGTCCAGACAAATCAAATATAAGCAACTAGGCTAACTCCAAAATGCGGTATCTAAACTAAAGGTCTACATAGGAAAATCCCATGGATCAGTACTTCTTGACTTCGATGAATAAAGTTAACTGATGTAAATCTCAGTTTAATTTTGATTTGTGGTGATTGTGGGTAAAAGGGCCCATGTGTGAAATGTAAGGAGGTTAAGGATCCATCCGCAATTTTCCATACTCATCCGATAGATACAAGGGGATTACCAATTCATTGTATCAATGTTAAGATAGCCAATGGATCTTACTCATCAGTTAATTGTATACCAATGTTATGATAGCCCATAAATCTCACTCATCAAGGCATTCGAGATGTTTCCTTGTCACTCATTATATTTGCCCTCCCTATTGTATATCCCTGAGTTTCTATTGAATTTATTGCTTATTATTAAACTTGGTAGATCAATAAATTGTCACATTGGTGATCTTCCAAAGGAGACCTATATGAAGTAAACTTTGAGGATTGTTGCTCAGGGATACACTAGTGTAATATGTTGCACAAGGAAAGACTAGTGTAATATGTAACCTAAAGAAGGTTTATTCACTTAGTGTTCTACCTCAATTATGACTATAAATCACTTAGTGTTCTACCTCAAACTCATAGACTTCTTCTTATTTCTGCAACTGATATCATCATCATAGATAATGACTCCATCAAGATTGTAAGATTGAAAGATTATCTGACATGAGTAGCCTCAAGTACTTCCTTAGTAATAAAGATTCCTCATTCAGAAGAAGGTGTCCATATCTCAAAGAGCAAGTCGTATTAACCAGGCTTGATGAGGTAGGCATTCAAAGGATTAGTACATTAACCTCAAGAACTTCCTTGGTATATAAATTGCTCATTCAGAAGAAGGTATCTATATCTCAAAGGCAAGTATGTATTAATCATCCTCGATGAGGTAGGCATACAAGGCATTAGTACTATGATAGGGGACATAAGGTTGATAGGAAAATTAAACTCACACACGACATTTCATTTGCGGCAAATGTGATTAGTCAAATTCTATAGAACCCATGTCATGACCATTAGGTAGTTAAAAAGTTACTTGAAAGTGCTTCAGGAAAAAATGTGTTAATTTGTGACTGAGGTCTTGAAAGCCCTTCAGGAAAATGTGTCTTGATTTGTGACAGAGGTCATCTTTAGGTTGTGGGATAGTCTAATTATCCTATACATGGGCAATCTATATTGGGCAAGTTATCCTATACATGGGCAATCTATATTTGACTATTGTGTTCTCTTAGAGGTAATCTTATTTCTTGATAAAGGAGTAGACAGTGGTGGCAAGGTCAGAGTGCAGAGGCAGAATACAAAGTCATGGGCTTAGCAACATAATAGTTCATTTGGGTTGAGCATCACATAATAGAGTAACATATATCATTGTAGAGCTGAAGAAGCTTTATTATGATAATCAAGATACAATAAGTAACCTCAAATCTCAGGTAGAAAGTTCGATCTAATTATCACCACACTCTTTATTAGAACTAATGATCTGTTAGCAGCAGATTTGCTACTTAAATCATTAAAAGAGGCCATGTTGAAATATTCAAATAAGCTTAAGGGTGACTGTTATGGATAAAAGTGGCTCATGTAAAATATTCAAAGAGGTTAAAGGTCTATATTTTTTTCATATTTATCTAGATAGAGGGGTCGGTGAAATATTGAGGGTTAGCATGAAATATTCTCCTCAACCTCCACCCCAATCTTAATAGTGATCATCTTAAAAAGGGTAGGTCGGTGAACGAAGCTCCTGTCAATATAAGGTCTCAGAAAATAATCTATTATACGCAATCTTACTTTACATTGCAAGAGATTATTTTCGCGACTCAAACTCATGACCATTAAATCACACGGCAACAATTTTATCATTGTGCTAAGGCTCCCCTTTCAACATCTTAAAAGATCAATATTTTAAAAATACCGCATGTACTCAAAGCATCATAATGAAAATGCAAAGTATATAGAGAGAGATACAATAATATTGAAATTAGAGAAACCAAAATGTATATGTATCTTGTATCTATGTCTAGTTTAAGTGCTAATCCAAATTCAACTTGTCGTATTTAAATGAGGCATTTATGAGCATGTGAAAAAAACAATTCCAAAGTGAATGTCTTGGGACAATTAAATAATTTAGGTCTTGAAACATTATAGGATTAATGAAACTCAAATGCTACAAGAACCTATTCTCCATCCAATACCCAGCACCCATTTTGGTAATAGTAAACAATAATTATTAGTGAGACATTTATTATATTGTAATAAGTTGTACTAACATTTTAATTAAATTAACTTTCTAGTTATAGTTTTATATTTAATGGTAAACAACTAAGTAGAAGGAAGAAAAAGTTTTTAGTAAATATCAGCACACTTTGAATGTACAGAATATCATTGTGGCATGATACTAAAACTATACCATTTCGGCATGAAACTAAGACTAGTCTTTATATATAGTTATATATGGAGAGAGTAATTTTAAAAAGGACTTATAAAAAAATAGTTTACACCTACAAAATAGTAAACATTAAAATGGTAAAGATCTACACTATAGGAGATCTAAAGTTTCTAATAGTAAACAATAAAATGGTAAAGATCTACACTATAGGAGATCTAAAGTTTCTAATAGTAAACAATTGATTAAAAAAACAAGTGCTTATGGAATTTTTTTTTGAAATATGCAAAATTAGCAAATTTTATGAAAAATAATCATCCTTTATAGTTACACCTCTATCTCTCTCTTCAGTTGAAGAATAATATTTAACATTTTTATTACAAGATAGAAGTGGATCTGAGTATTTCCTTGGTCGAAATAACTGAATAGCAGCCTACTTTTCAACTAAATACCACACAAGTTCTTTCAAGGATAAACCTACCTTCATTCTAAAACATCAAACGAACATTTATTAAACCTCAAGAACTTCTCACTTATACAAGAACAACAACAATAAAAGTCTTATCCAACTAGATGAGGTTAGCTATATGGATCCTTTTATATAACTGGACTCTATCCCTAACTATATTATCATTTATATTTAAATAAATTTTATCTTATTGTATTATTGCTAAACAAGTCTTTTTTTAGTCTTCTTCTTTCTCATTTGATATATACATTGATGCAGGAGGATTTGAAGATTTTTATTATTAATTTTGATAATTTCTATTTTTAGTAATTTTTGAAGTTTTTGGTATTTAGAGTAATTTTGAAAAGTTCTATTTTTTTATTTTAGGATTTTTTAAATCCGTTTAGGATTTTTAGAATTGAATCTGTTAAAATTTTTCTTAGGATTTTATATTTTAAGTCCGTTTAGGATTTCGAGTTTATTAAGAAATTTTCCTTTTTATTAAGAATCTTTCTTTTCGAGTTTGTTAAGAAATTTTCCTTTTTATTAGGAATCTTTCTTAGAGTCTGATTCTATATAAATATCTTATAAGTTGATGTTTAGGGGAGAGTTTGGTTGATTAATAAAATTTCTCTTTTTTGGCAAAAATCCCAGAGGCAGCACCGTCGCGACCTTCTACCCGTTTTTCCAATTTCTCGAACTTGTTCTCTCCTCAATTCTCCTCCAATCTTCTGCCTCCAGAATACTCACTATTCTGTCCGGCGTCAGTTGGTATCAGAGCGCATCAGATCCAATGGAAGGTCATCGTGGTCGTGATCGTGGCAGTTGCGATTGCAATAATCAAATTCCGATGGAGGAAGCCCAATACCGTAATCGTACCATTAAAGATATGAAGATTGAGGATTTACGGAGGTAAGTCGTAGAACTAACCCAGCGTTTGACGACACGGGATTTTGAACATTGAAAGAGCTATGACCGTGATTCTGCATCCACTTTCGACAACCCACCACCCCGATAGGGCCTCGAAGCGTCAAAATCGAGAGGAACGGTACGTAGACTTTGATTTTCGAATCGATCTACCTGAGTTTTCAGGAACCTTTCAAGTAGAAAAATTTGTTGATTGGCTCAATGAAATAGAAAGTATTTTTGATTACAAGGAGGTGCCCGATCGGATGAAAGTAAAGTTAGTTGTCATCCGACTCAAGGGCCAAGCATCCGCTTGGTGGAAACAACTACGACGCTCACGAGAGAAACAACAAAACCAAGATCATTGACTGGGAGAAGATGAAGAGTTACTTTCTTTCTTTCGATTATACTCAGACTGTGTTTCAACGATATCAGACGTTGAAGCAGGATGCAAGATCAGTCAATGATCACACAAAGGAGTTTTACCACCCCAACCCATCATTGATCCATCAGTCTCCAGAATAATGTAAGCTCCATCGGGGGAATCTCCAGGTTTGGAAGTTCTTGAATTTGGGCTTTGATCTGTTTCACTACAGCCCAATCTAAGGCTTCTTCTTTTGTCACCATGAGGAGAAGTCTTCTTATATAACGGTCCAAGCTTTGAACTTAGATTTGGGATGTAGGTTCGGGCGTAATTTAAGATGCCGAGCCATGACCTTAAACCCTTCTTCTCCTTAAGCTACTCATCCTTAAACTAAGCTATTTTCTTTATAATATGAGGCTGTAGCCTCAGCATTCCTTCGCCAATTTCTGCTCCCAGAAACTCTATTCTTGGAACAACTATTTTGCATTTTGTGGTTGATAATATTAACCCATGTTGCTCACAAATACCAAGCATAACTTCAAGATGCTTGATGTGTTCCCTTTCAGAGTTAGAGAATACCAATATATCATCAATATATACAACAATAAAATCCTCCGTACCTCTGAAACAATTGTCCATTTTTCTTTGAAATGCCGCGGGAGCATTCTTCAATCCGAATGACATCACAAGCCATTCATATAGACCAATATATCATCATATAAACGTTGTCCATTCAACTGAGGCAGAATCTATAGCGATCTGATGAAAACCAGATTTCAGATCAAATTTAAAATAAATCTTTGAATTTCCCACCTTCATAATTGTGTTTATGCTGGGAAGATTATACTGATCTTTATAAATATTATCATTAAGGGTTCTATAATTGAATATCATCCTTTCCTTTCCCTTAATCTCCTTCCCAGTAACTGGATCTATACTTGTGCCTGACTAAACAATCATGGCTATAGTCCTGTGCCGGCTTTTACTGGGACGAATAACCTTTAGCTTTAGCAGTGCGTCTACATGCCTTTCAAATGCTTGCTTCATGGTTGGAGTCACATGAGATAGAGGCTTGTCTTGAATAGTAATAATATCAGGGTTAATAATCTCTATCTTGCACAAGATTTTATTCTTCGACCAGTATTGTAACGGGTTTTCTCCAATAAACCCTTGGTCTCTTAGCCTATTCAACAGTTGACCATGTTTCGCCAAAACATTAGAATTAGGAGTGCTTGTATAGAATACCTTCTCCTGAATTTCCAGGTACTCCATCTCCTCCATGTCTAGCTCCTGAATAGCAGTTGTTGCGGATTGATTTGTTACGATTGTTGTCAAGTGCTTGTATAAGGTTACAATGTTTCCTTCTATCCTTAATCCGCCTTGCATGCTTCTGATGAAGTTGCATCCTAAAACCATTTGAATTTCTTCTCCAAGTGTCATGTCAAAAGAATATGTGAAGGGGATTCTGAATTTGTTTTCCTCTATTATCATCTACTCGGCCTTCAGCTTCCAGTTGGCCACTTGCTTGGAATTAACTCCATTAATGAAAACCGTATAGGAGTTTTCTTCAAGCGCTTGGGCAGGTACCAATCTCTTGTCCAAGCAACATGCCATTGCTCCGGTATCTAAAATTGCATTTACAGAAAAGGGTTTGACATTAGGAATTTTAAAGAAAATTTTCATATTGTATAACCTGTTTACTGTCCTTTTCTGATGGTACTGTCCTTCAGACATCTTAGATACCATGTATTCTTCAAGAAAGGTGACTTGCTCCTTCCCCTTCTGCAAGTCTCCTTCTGTTAACTCCTCCAAGTTAGTAAGGATTTCCTCGGATATTATATCATCCTTAGCATGGCTGGTTCCAGCTCCTTTTAGTGCATCCAACTCCATTTGCAGTCTCCTATTTTTTGATAATAGCCAGTCAATATATTCAAGTAACTCATAAATAAGAGGCTTATCATTAAAATCCCTCCTGGCCGGTGGAGCGGGTTGGATTTCAATCTTTAGTAATAATCCGTACAGAGCGAGCATGCTGTTAGAAGGCTATCATATTCATCATTTTTCACTTCTATATGCTCATTTAGATCCCCTCCTATTAAAATCATTTCAGTTGACAAAATTTTTTGTAATATCTCATCTAGGTCGTTCCAAAATATAAATTTGTTGTGTTCATTTAATCCTACTTGAGGTGCATATATACTAATTATATTAATAGTTTATTTTGTCACTACTATCTTAAGAGCTATAATCTCATCTCTCTTTCTAAATACTCTTACTACATCTTTTAGCGAATCATTGACAATAATATATATTTCATTTCTTGTGTTACTCTTCCTTGTGTATCATAACTTAAAACTCGAATTCTCTATCATCTTTGCCTTCTTTCCTATCCATTTTGTCTCTTGTACACATAAAATATTAATTTTTCTCATAATCATCGTATCTACTACCTCTATTGTTTATCAATGAATATCCATAGATTTCATGTTCCAAATCTTGCACAATTAATTTTTATTTATTCTTACCCAACCTATAGTGTGAAAACCCTTGCATATTTAGCACTACAACACTCAAGTTCTCATGAAGATGCAATAGTCCTTGCCAAAATGTTACAGTCGGACCCTGCAACACGTTCTTTAAAGGGAACATCGTAGCATTAGCACAATAATTGATGAATCCATTTATTGAAAGTCCACGTTGGTTAGCAACCTAACACGCAACCCTCACCCTTTTTCAACCGGGGTTGAGACTGGCTTTAGTGGGTTTTTATAAATTTATTATACTTGGGTTACAATAAAGAGAAACTAACTGATAATCTTCTTTCAGCTTAGCACAATCTTAAATGCATTAGGATGGCTTGAACTGATAGTTTAATTGTATATTTAAGCAATTTGCAAAATCATGTGTATGAGGCATATGCATGGCGGAAATACACTGATATGCATCCAAGAATACATATGCTCAGCATATCCCACTTTTTAATATAAATGTAAGGAACAAACTAGAATTAGCACAATCCAAGTAAAAGTACAAAAGCACAGCATGAACAAAAACAATGATATTCTTTATATACCTGGCAATACATCATGAACTCCTAGATACTCGCCTGCCCCTGCCCTCTTGGTTGAGTTGCGATCATGCAAACTTTCGTTCACCATAGTTTTTAGCTGACTGTAGCTCTTCTCATGGAGGGAAGTTCTTCCAGACATATCAAAGTTCTTTTTGTAAGCAGCTTTTGGATCTTCTGCATCATCCTCTCCTTCTGAATTGATTGACGGGCTAGCCCAACCAGTCACATTTGCCTCTCCCTTGCTTTTACGAGCAAACTTCAAGAGCCTCTTCAATCCCTTGGGAGCATCTCTGTGGTAGATCAATGCAGGAGGGTTTTCAGCATTTCCCCACTCAATGACATCTGGTTCATTGCTATCAGCCTGAAGCATTTGAGATAATGAATGTCGAACACGAGGACTTGATATAAGTGGTGGTTCAAGAACATTGGAGATTGAGGCATTGGACAATCCAGTGTCGCATGCAGTGGGAACATCACGTTCTGGTTCCACCCATGCAACTGATGAAATGCTTATACTCTCATCAGGTTGAATCTCAGCAACAAGAGGTTCTATAGAGATATGGTTGGCATTATCCACATCAGCTATATTTTGATCCCCAGTTTCTGTTTGTTCAAGATTTAAACAATTATCTAGTGAAGTAACTAAATTTGCATCAACATCATTTGCTTGTTCAGGAAGATCAGCCTCCAGTACCTTATTGATTGTCTCAGGTGTCAGCTCCTTTTCTTCAACTTGAATGGAATTGCCACTTCTCTTTGATGAAACATCGGACTGGATAATTTTAGACTTTGTTAAACCATGGCCAAGCATATGCCCAGTCCCAGAAAATTTTCTGGCAGGTTTAGCTTCTAAAGGAACAACACTGCCTTTCTTCGTCACCTTGTCATAGAAACTTGGTTTTGCCACTGATGAAGCAGATTCATCTGGAGAAGCAGTTGGAATTTTGGTTTTCACAGTAATCTTGGTATTTACTGGTGTTTTCTGTTTCTTTTCTCCTTGACCTCTGGTAATTCGTTTAACTTCAGTCTTGGCTTCTGGCTTATCTCTTGGCTGATGCAATGGCTTTTCAATTTTGGGGCTAGGTGGAGTTGGACAAACAGGCTGGGATTTCCGACGGCTTGGAGTAGTATCACAGGACACTTTAGAGGAACTTTTAACAGGTTGTGCTCCACTAGTCTTTGGCAATGAGCCAGATGACCATGAAGCCCGTGTAGTTGGCAAAGATGATGGTTTTACTGAAGCTTTTTTCGATACTGCTGACTTTGAAACTTCTGTTTTTTGTAAGACTGGTGGAGGAGAATTTCTCTGAGGTCTTTGAGATCTAACCAAATTATCCAACCTTTTAGCAGTGACCCCAGATTTAGAGGCCAGCTCTGCTTTGCTCGGTTTCAAGGTTTCCTGTATGACCTTACGTTTTAGTTCCATCACAGGATGTTTCTTGTCATTGTCTGCTCGAAGTTTCTCATCCCGTTTTGCCTTGTACTGACTATAAAATCCTCCTCTCTGTTTGTTGGAGGTAGACAGGGACCCACCAGAACCAGTATTGGAATCACTGTAATTCCCCAGTTTGCTCTCCATCATCTTCATTAGCATTTGGTTAAGCTCTGCTTCCTTCTGCTTACTCCACTCATCTGAGGCAGTAGCCCCATCATCAATTTTGCCAGTTTCGGATGATAATGACTCCACAGGACCATCCTTGGAAACTAGCAGTGTCTCTACCTCAGGTGATGCAGCAATCTGAGCAGTTTCAGAAGCAGTATTCAAATTGCCTGGAGATATACAAGACTCAGTCTTCCCAGGAGTCATCGTATTGTCTACTGCCACATCTAAAGAACAACTGCTTTGAGATAAAAGCTCAGAAGCATTTTCTTGGTAATGATTCAGAGAATCGGTCAAACCAGAACTCCATCTTCTCAATACAGTTTTGTTGTTGATCAGAGAGTTGTCTCCTGAAGCTCTCCTTTTCTGAGCATCCAAATTGTTATCTTTTTGTTTGTTTTCAAAGAGGCTAATTGCCTCTTGGACACTCATCCTTCTTACTGTCTTATCAGATTTCTTCGCAGGCTGATCGGTTTGTTCATCTCTGCTGTTGTTTTCATCAGTATCCTTGCTGGTTGGAATTTTCTCCCTGGTAGTAAAGTAACTGAGGCTCTTGATGGTCAGTGCTGTAGATCTGTGAGATCCAGACCTTCCGATTTGTACTCGTCTCATGGGAGAGGCAGCTCTTCTAGGGGTTGCAGACCTCACAACAGGTCGGCTTCTTTCATTGAATGTCTGATCTTCATCAGTAGACTCGGAGGAATTATCACTTTCTGTCGAACTCTTCCGCTCAGCTTGTGCAATTTTTGCAGGAGAGATGCCCACAGTAGAAGATTTTGGTTCACCAATCGTTGCTCTCAAGGGATATATTCCTTCAATAATATCCTCAGGATTATTCTTCCATCCATCAAAGCATTTTTCTTTAACTGAGGATTCAGCCACTTGGTCTTCTGAAATCAATGATAAGTACTTTGCTAAAGGATCCCTAACATGAGAAAGAAACAAACTCATGTATAAACCCACAGAGTAATAATGGTACATTATTTGGTTGCATGAAAACTGAAATAAAAATTAAAGACATTGACAATGAAAGAGAAAATCAGGTGGAATGCCTTGACCTAACAGAACTGCTGCTTGAATCAACTAGAAGATAAAAATGAAATATCATATATGAGTTCATGACTAGTATAGAAATTTTGAGCCACTAAAAACGGGCTCTTTTTTTTTTTTTTTTTTTGTAAAACTAGGGTTCCTAGAAAAAACTAGCATGAATCTGAGTGACAAGGAACAAGCTTGGTTATTTCATGGATGAAAAGTGACCATGATTTGTTTTACTGTTAAGGTTATATTTCCATAGTGATAAGCATCATTTGTTGCAGTATGCCATGAGCCTCAGTTGCAACTTATGCCTAGAACAGAACTTTCACCTCAGGGCACCTCTGAAAAGTATAAACAGAAAATTTATGTATATGAGTGAAAAATTAAGAAGACCTTTAAACTTAGAGATTTCTGCAGCATTTAAATAGCAATATAAAAGAGAAACTTATCACCAGACGGTATCTAAGCTCATAACAAAATCCTCCATAATTAAAAGGTACCAAAATGATAATAATAATGATCCAAAAAGCCAAGATACACAAGTTTTTTTCCTAGTGAATATCATTAAATTTATGTAATCCATCTTTGAGAAGCTACCTCAAATCTCTCACTTGAAAGTGTTGTGAAAACATTGCTAGATCAGATAACTGTTTCACTGACAAAGTGGCACCAGCAGCTTGGCTAAAAGATGCCACTAACTCTTCTTTGAGCACAGCAATCCTCAACTCTATTGCACGCAGCAAGTCATTCCTGTGGTATCATCTTATTCAGTGAGTGAAGTTTGTTTTGAATATATATGGTGATGAAGATGGAAAAAAATACTAACTTTGTAGCATCAGATGCCCCAGCCTCAACTTCTGTCTGCAGAATGTCAAAGAATGACAAACACCAATTTAATTTCATCTAAAACTTAGAAACTTAAGAGAATAAAATCAGAAATGATCGTGTAGAAAACAGAGAAGAGTAATGCAATGATTTACATTTGTTGGGTCAACACCTTCAAAGTGGCTGCCTGTCAATGGAAGGAACCAGAATTTTAGGTGACATAAAGGTAATGCTAGACTGCAGGAAAATAGAGCAAAGCAGCACTTATCATCTTTGTACATAATGACGCAGCATGCAAAATAGACCTTTCTAATTCATCATCTTTGTAAAAACATAATGACGCAGCATGCAAAATGGAAAAAAAAAAATAGTCCAATGCGCGAAGATCCCGTCAATACAAGATCCCAAGGAAGGGTCGGACCACATTAGGTCTATAGCACGCAGTTTTATCCTGCATTGCAAGAGATTGTTCTTACGACTCAAACCCGTGATCACAAGGTCACATAGCAACAATTTTACCATTGCGCCAAGGCTCCTCTTCATGTAAAATGGCACCACCAAAAAAAAAAAGAACACTCACCTAAGAGAATTCAAAATATTATTAAACTACAAGATGAATCATTACATGGGATCCTATCCCTTTATAAACTCATAATCTGAGTCCTCTAAGAGCCTAACTTATCTCTAAAATATAACAAATATTTTATAAATTTAAAATGACTCCTAAAAATATAGTAAAATCATAAAAATTTAAAACCTCGATTTCAAAATAAGCCATAAATTTTCCCAAATTTTGAACTGTGTTACATAATCTTGTGTTGACCTTAGATATCTGGATGTACACCCTAAATGGTTAAGCTCACAGACAAACTATTTGCATACACAAGAACAGTAACTGTCATTTGGGAGATAGTTGCCTCACTAACAAATACAGTGTAAAATAGAACAATTGAAATCAGTCATAGTATTGACATTGTTCATCTTTGAACAAGAAAATTAATAAACTGAATGTCATGATCATCCATGATCATCCAGGCCCAAGGAAACCTTCTCAGTTTACAGGCTCAGTTACCTTTCGGGAGGCCTAGACCCATAGAAATTGTCTACCTATGGCACGGTGACATGGAATGCTTAAAAATGTTTTAAAGAATGCTTGGCCAATCTTCTAGAGTGTTTTAAAGACAAGATTAAAGGAATGTAGTACGGAAGTCCTTCAACCACAGAATTTCTAAAGCTTTATCCATAAAACTGTTTTAGCTCTGTGGTATACCATCCTAAAAGGATGAATTTTATTTAGCAGAAATATGGAGGCTGTCTACTCAAACAAACCACAATTGCATGCAGCAAATTCAGAGCAGCAACAAACTAAAATAGCTGTTATACAGATTAGAGTCACCTCCAACAAACAGCATTTCAGCACCGAATGTATGTAATGCTCTTTCCTAGAAGTTGTTGAAACTTGAAAGTAAAATTTTGCTTCAAAAAAGGCCATAAGTGGTTTCCTCCATAGATAACACAGTACATTTTCATCATATTTTGTACAATTCTCCAACAGATATGAAAATATCCATTAATATTTTTCCTGTAAGTTCTCCATATAGGTCAAATCAATTGATATGACATAATCATTTGTATATCTTCCAAGGATGCTATTGTATGAATATTATGGGTAAGTTCATGGGTATTACCATAATTAGGCATCAACAGAATGATTTAGAAGTAGAAAAGAAAAGGTAATTTTATCATTCCACAGTCCCTCAAATCTAATTCTGGAGTATATTCATAATCGATCAAAGTATAATTTAACTAAAAAAAGCCTGTAAACCAGGATAATAATTTTTTTAATCAATTTACTGAGATTGTGTATAATAAATTCACCTAAACAAAGTAGTAATACAGAAAACTGTAAAACATATAGAGGTATGAACAGCAACAGATTCAAGTTTGAAACAACTAAAATAAGTGGCATGATTACCTGAATCCATTTAACATCCCACAATCTTAGTTTAAGTTTAATAGGCATGATAATTACCAAGTAAGTGTGCATACCTGCTGTAGCATCTCCAGCGTGATCTGGATTTTGCTGAATAAATAGGAATATGCCTCAATGCATTAGCCAAAAGAATAATGGGATAAGATTTTTTCCTCATTTGCAAGCAAACGTTCATACCTTATCATAAATACAGAGATGAAACCTTCTGGTATCTTCCAACTGGGACATCTCATTTGCAACTGCAGTGGCAGTTCTTACCACGTCCGGGGAGCTAACAATACCTAAAAAACTAAATAAAAAATTGATGATCAGTGTAATCACTGACAATAATAATGCTGATCAATAGAACCTTCTATCACTAAAAGTACCTTGCCAAAGTTGATTTGGTAAACCAAGATGAGATTTCGAAGGTATTAGCCAATTCTAATTTAAAGTTACTGCAAGATGGGTTTGATTGACATTGCTTCACTTGTGCTAAATGTACAGCTAAGTGGTCCAGAGGACCACATGCTAAGTTTTCAAGTTTACCCTCTTTACAAATGAGAACCTCATACCTGCCATAAATGAAAAACATGTTGAAATATGAAGTCATAGTCAAAAAAGAAAACTTCAAATGCATAGGTCAGTGCTTAGTCTAGCTTTAAAACCGTATTTTCACTTACGCCTGACAGTTGAAACTATCTCACTTCTTTTATTCAGTTTACTCAGTGTTTCTCCCTTAAGTCTAAGTTGATCGATTGATTTTGGTATTAAAAAATTTCTCTATAAGCAATTCTACTAATGATAAATGTCAACTTACAACCTCAAGAAAAGTGATGTAGATGAAAAAGAAGAAGATGCTGAAGATAAATGCAGTAGATACTTCATATGATCAATCTATACCTGTTCTCTTTTGATGATATGTTAAAAAGTGCATAATCTAGAATTGAATCTGAGCCTATCTCCCCTTTCATTCTTTTGTTACGGCAAGAACAATCGTTCCTGGTACTTTAAAGTTCTGAAAGAAAGAACATCTCAGTTCATAAGACTTCAAGGAATCAGTTGGAAGTTCACAGCAGAAAGACTTATATAGTGCTGATATAACAAAAACTAATTCCGATCAACAATAAACTTGTTAAGATTTCTATAATGTATAAGAAACTAAGGCTAAAGCCTATGAGTGCAAATAAATCTGCATATGAAGATTTTTCACAGTACAGCCGCATCTTAATTCTTAACAAACTACAGAAGAGGTTGAAAAATGACTGCTAAAACATTTAACAATTAATTCACTTCTTACATGCAAATCTTGCAGGAAAAAACATAGAACCAAGTGCATGATTAAAAATACAAAAGAAGGAAACGCGAAATCGAAAATGTAAAACTAGCAACAAACAAGCATATTGTACCCAAATTGACTAAGCCGTCGTCCTAGAGTTGCAAAAACAATACAGTTCATGAAACAAATAATAAATGTCACTCTTCCAACCAGATTCACTAAACTTCCCAACTCAAAATCAACGATCTAAAGCACAAAAAATTCAAAGCCAAGCGCGGAAGATGTAAACCAAGAAACGAGATTCACTGACAGTAATTCTCAAATCTAGTGATAACACAGTCCAATATTTCTCTCACGGCAAAATAAATCAAACTCAAAACGCTTAAACAGACAGCTGAGCAGTAATCCATGCTATAGCATCGAGAGCGAAATTGTACCATACATCTAACAAACTCACGCCAAATCCTTGTTCCACGCACCAAATAACAAAAGACCAAAACCCGAGATCTGCAACGCATTGCCCAAAGACGAAAGATTCACCTAATAATTGGTGAAGCAAAGCGCAATCGGGAGTACAAGAGGAGCGTGGGCACCAGATCCAGCAGCAGAAAACCCTAACAACGAGGCCGCGCACCGTGAATCGAGAGAGAGTGGAGGGTGGAGCGGAACCAACCAACAAAAAAGTACGATGGCCACATTTTTCAGTAAGATGTGTCTTGTCTTATAAGCCAATGCGCTTGGCAGTTTTTACGATAATGCCACTGACATCGAATCGCTCTTCTGGGCCCAGGCAACCCCGCAACGGGCATCCTCGCCCTCGCCGACACGTCAGCGTCACGCGAAAGCAACCGTTATCGTGATGGGCACATCAGTCGGTTGATTTGGGCTTTTTAGAATAATATTTGCCGCATAATTATGTATGGGTGGCCTCCCCCGCACACAAACGCGTGGGGGCCACCGTACGATCGAAAAGCGAACGTGAAAAAAAGGGATAATTTCTCAAACCACGTATTTTGATTTTAAGTATTATTCAATCTGTGTATCTTATTTATTGATAGACTAAATCAAATATCCCTTCTCGTTCCTTTTTTTTTAATTATTCATCTGTGAAAAAAAAATCTGAATCATTTTATTTATTTTTTAAAAAAAATTTAATCTCCTCCTTCGTCTCTGTCAAAAAAGTTCGCTTCCCAGTCGCTACTATCAATGTAGTATATCACATTATTATTTGAGGTCATACATATGTTCGGAACCATTGGACTAATACATATATCTTCGTTTGAAATCATTCTGAATTTTTTTAAGTTCATTAGTCATTTTTAGATGAAACTGATTGATGAACTTTCGTTATTTAATATCAAAAAATTAAAAATTTGTCGTGGCTCTTATAATGCCCTTTTAACATCATTTATCATACTTGAATTGAGTTGAAAAAATCGATGCTCTCGATATAGCATATCACGATAGTGTTTAATGAAATTAGTGTAATAAGAAGACTAAGCCAAGCATATAAGAGTTAATTTGTTTAGAGTAATTTGGACATCTCTAAGTCTATCAGCTACTTTTGGGACGAAACTGACTAATGGACCTAAGACATTCTAAAAATCATAAATCTAATTTTGTCTATCATAGGAGAGTCTCATGAACTCATTTGTGATGTCGGATAGGAAATATCATTGTCATATCATTTATAATGAGGCTTTAACATCATTTCTCAAGGCAGGAATGAGTTTAAAAAAAATTGAGTTCAATATAGTGTATCGCGATAATGTTTAACGACATGAGTGTAATAAGGGAACTAAGCCGAGCAAATAGGAGTTTGTTTTGAGTGATTTTTGTAGGATCGAGTGCACGTAAGAGGGGGGGGGGAGAATCACGTATTTTTTTTAAAATTCGTTCATTTAAAATCAGAGTTAGAAAGTTTGTGCTTTGAAAAGCATGCGGCGGAAAATGAATACGAAGCAATGAAAGAAAATAATGTACGAAAGACAAAAGTAATTTTTTATTTCGTTCGAAACCGTCGACGACTACCTACTCGAAGGGCCAGGTCCCTTGTGTTGGGATGTATACAAGAATCCTAGCTAAACTATTGTTAAGAAACTCATCTTCCATCTTACTGCGTAATCTTGTCTTAATAATCTTCAAAGCAGAAAATGCTCGCTCAGCACTAGCTGTGGAAATTGGAAGAGTAACAAGTAGACAAAGCAATCTGTCAACCAAGTTATAAGCAGTATGTCTACTAGTTTCAACTAAACATCGACACAACTCTGTAATTGTTCCAATCTTTCTCAACTCAGCATCTTGAGAAATATACAAAATAAAATGATTCAACTGATTCTCTAACACATACCTATCTTGTAGGCTGAAATCCTCTAGATAGTATTTTCCCACCATTTTGCATATCTCTCCAGCATTAAAGGATCTAAACTCATTTCTCGGAACTAAAGTAGCCATAATAGATAAAAGATCCATTACCTTCTCATTGAACTTGTAATTCAATTCCTGTAACTGAGTATCTATTGTAACTAAGAAAACTTCAATTTGAAAGAATCGTTCATTGGTAAAATGATCAGGCTGCCGACGTGCACGTCCATCACGTAGAATATAAGTTTGTTCCATATCTGGAACATCAATGCCATGCTCTTCACAGAACTCTTTAACTTTCATGAAAAAACAGTTTCATCCATCTTCCCTCATATTTTGGAGAAGTTGCTTTATAGATGCTACTGTACGAATAGCATTTACTATATCCTGTGTCTTCGTTTATAATGCTTGACAAAGCATATCTGTAATTCCCAATACTTCCTTCATCAAGCACAAGATAAACACAAACTCAAAAGACACAAGATAACCAAAAGCAGTATCTCCATCAGCACGAATTGAACCAGATGATCCATCAGCAGCAATATTTTGAAGAACAGAACTTACTGCATTAAACATATTCATAAGGCTAGAAATAGAATTTAGGTGAGAACCCCACCTAGTGTCACCTGGTCATTGGAGTGAACCAACCTGATTTGCTCCTTGACCTGTTTCAAGTTCACCAATATCTAATAAGTGAGCTAGCTCAATTACTTGAGAGTCTCGGAGTTCATCATGACGTTTTGCAGATGAGTCCACAGTGTTCACAATGAACAAAAGTTTCTGAAAAAACTGACACACTGGAACCACATCATTTGAAGCAGCAACTAGAGCAAGCTGTAAACGGTGAGCATAACAATGCACATAATAAGCATAAGGACATTCTCTAAGAAAAAGAGCTTGTAATCCATTCAATTCTCCCTTCATATTACTGCTCCCATCATATCCTTGACCTCGAAGATTTTTAATATCCAAAGAATGATTGCGTAGAATAGAATATAATTCATCCTTTAACGTCATAGCTTTAGTGTTTTTGACATGTATTACATCAAAAAACCTTTCCTGCAAAACTCCAGCTCCATCAACAAATCTAAGCACTAAAGCCATTTGCTCTCCTTTTGCAACATCACAAGTTTCATCAACAATGATAGAGAACTTAGAGTCTCCAATTTCATCTCGGATATGCTTACGTACTGCAACAACATAAATACTCAAAATTTCTTTTTGAATATCAGGCGAAGTGTATTTAGAATTATCTGGAGCATTTTCCATGACAACCTTTTCAACTTCAGGATTGAATTCAGCCAAAAGTTTCACTAACTGCAGAAAATTCCCCCGATTCCTTGACTAAATTGACTCATTATAACCTCGAAAAGCACAACCTTGAAAAGTAAGCCATCTGACAGCAGCAACTGAAACTTTTAACCTTAAGCGATTCTTTTCTCTTTCTTCATTGGTGTGTACATTGATGATGTTTTCCACATGCCCAGATTGGTTCAACAAATCCTGACAAGATCTCAAAGCATTGTTATGATCAGAACAAGGACTAGAGCCAACATGAGTTAGAAATGCACATTTCTTTCCATTATGCACTCTTTTCCAATCAGAATAACCTTGTACAGTGAAGACATCAAATCCAGATCTCTTATTCAAATTGCTACTAAAAAGAAAGCAAACAAAGCAATAGGCACAATCTTTGCTCACAGAATATTCCAACCAAGATGGATATTGCTTAAACCATGAATATTGAAACCTGCGTTTATGCCCTGGTGGACCAGATGGTTTA